>NC_057799.1:478230634-478455871 GCF_018294505.1 Triticum aestivum
TGGAACTGATTTCTGTAATGAACTACTTTCCAATAAGGGAGCAGATACTATTACCTCACCAAGTTCTACTTTTCTCCCACTCACTTCTTTCGAGAGAAACTCCTCTAGAAAGGATCCACTCTTAGCAACAAAGATCTTGCCTTCGGATCTGTGATAGAAGGTGTACTCAACAATTTCTTTTGGGTATCCTATGAAGACGCATTTCTCCGATTTGGGTTTGAGCTTATCAGGTTGAAGCTTTTTCACATAAGCATCGTAGCCCCAAACTTTAAGAAACGACAGCTTAGGTTTATTGCTAAACCACAGTTCATACGGTGTCATCTCAACGGATTTAGATGGTGCCCTATGTAACGTGAATGCAGCTGTCTCTAATGCATAATCCCAAAACGATAGTGGTAAATCGGTAAGAGCAATCATAGATCGCACCATATCCAATAAAGTACGGTTACGACGTTCGGACACACCATTACGCTGTGGTGTTCCAAGTGGCATGAGTTGTGAAACTATTTCACATTGTTTTTAATGAAGGCCAAACTCGTAACTAAAATATTTGCCTCCGCGATCAGATCGTAGAAACTTTATTTTCTTGTTACGATGATTCTCCACTTCACTCTGAAATTCTTTGAACTTTTCAACTGTTTCAGATTTGTGTTTCATTAAGTAGATATACCCATATCTGCTCAAATCATCTGTGAAGGTCAGAAAATAACGATACCCGCCGCAAGCCTTAACACTCATCGGACCGCATACATCGGTATGTATTATTTCCAATAAGTCAGTAACTCGCTCCATTGTTCCGGAGAACGGAGTTTTAGTCATCTTGCCCATGAGGCATGGTTCGCAAGCATCAAATAATTATAATCAAGTGATTCCAAAAGCCCATCAACATGGAGTTTCTTCATGCGCTTTACACCAATATGACTAAACGGCAGTGCCACAAATAAGTTGCACTATCATTATTAACTTTGCATCTTTTGGCTTCAATATTATGAATATGTGTATTACTGCGATCGAGATCCAACAAACTATTTTCATTGGGTGTATGACCATCGAAGGTTTTATTCATGTAAACAGAACAACAATTATTCTCTGACTTTAAATGAATGAACGTATTGCAATAAACATGATCAAATCATATTCATGCTCAACGCAAACACCAAATAAAATTTATTTAGGTTCAACACTAATCCGGAAAGTATAGGGAGTGTGCGATGATGATCATATCAATCTTGGAACCACTTCCAACACACATCGTCACTTCACCCTTAACTAGTCTCTGTTCATTCTGCCACTCCCGTTTCGAGTTACTACTCTTAGCAACTGAACCAGTATCAAATACCGAGGAGTTGCTATAAACACTAGTAAAGTACACATAATAACATGTATATCAAATATAGCTTTGTTCACTTTGCCATCCTTCTTATCCACCAAGTATCTAGGGTAGTTCCACTTCAAGCGAACATTTCCTTTGCAGTAGAAGCACTCAGTTTCAGGCTTGGGTCTAGTTTTGGGTTTCTTCATGGGAGTGGCAACTTGCTTGCCATTCTTCTTGAAGTTCCCTTTCTTTTCCTTTGCCCTTTTACTTGAAACTAGTGGTCTTGTCAACCATCAACACTTGATGCTTTTTTTTGATTTCTACCTTCGCCGATTTCAGCATCGCGAATAGCTCGGGAATCATTTTTGTCATCCCTTGCATATTATAGTTCATCACGAAGTTCTAGTAGTTTGGTGATAGTGACTAGAGAATACTATCAATCACTGTATTATCTGGAAGATTAACTCCCACTTGATTCAAGCGAGTGTAGTACCCAGACAATCTGAGCACATGCTCACTGGTTGAGCTATTTTCCTCCATCTTGTAGGCAAAGTACTGTCAGAGGTCGCATACCTCTCGACACGGGCATGAGTCTGAAATACTAATTTCAACTCTTGGAACATCTTATATGCTCCATGACGTTCAAAACATTTTTGAAGTCCCGGTTCTAAGCCGTAAAGCACGGTGCACTAAACTATCAAGTAGTCATCATACCGAGCTTTGCCAAATGTTCATAACATTTGTATCTGCTCCTGCAATAGATCTGTCACCTAGCGGTGCATCAAGGACATAATACTTCTGTGCAGCAATGAGGATAATCCTCAGATCACGGACCTAGTCCGCATCATTGCTACTATCATTTTTCAACTTATTTTTCTCTAGGAACATATCAAAAATAAACGGGGAGCTACTTCGCAAGCTATTGATCTACAACATAGATATGCAAATACTATCATGACTAAGTTCATGATAAATTAAGGTTCAATTAATCATATTACTTAAGAACTCCCACTTAGATAGACATCCCTCTAATCATCTAAGTGATCACGTGATCCAAATCAACTAAACCATGTCTGATCATCACGTGAGATGGAGTAGTTTTCAATGGTGAACATCACTATGTCAATCATATCTACTATATGATTCACGCTCGACCTTTCGGTCTCAGTGTTCCGAGGCCATATCGGCATATGCTAGGCTCGTCAAGTTTAACCCGAGTATTCTGCATGTGCAAAACTGGCTTGCACCCATTGTATGTGAACGTAGAGCTTATCACACCCGATCATCACGTGGTGTCTCAGCACGAAGAACTGTCGCAACGGTGCATACTCAGGGAGAACACTTATACCTTGAAATTTAGTAAGGGGTCATCTTATAATGCTACCGCCGTACTAAGCAAAATAAGATGCATAAAGGATAAACATCACATGCAATCAATATAAGTGATATGATATGGCCATCATCATCTTGTGCCTTTGATCTCCATCTCCAAAGCACTGTCATGATCACCATCGTCACAGGCTTGACACCTTGATCTCCATCGAAGCATCGTTGTCGTCTCGCCAACTATTGCTTCTACGACTATCGCTACCGCTTAGTGATAAAGTAAAGCAATTACATGGTCATTGCATTTCATACAATAAAGAGACAACCATAAGGCTCCTGCCAGTTGCCGATAACTTTTACAAAACATGATCATCTCATACAACAATTTATATATCATCACGTATTGACCATATCACATCACAACATGCCCTACAAAAACAAGTTAGACGTCCTCTACTTTATTGTTGCAAGTTTTACGTGGATGCTACGGGCTTAGCAAGAACCGTTCTTACCTACGCATCAAAACCACAACGATTTTTCGTCAAGTGTGCTGTTTTAACCTTCAACAAGGACCGGGCGTAGCCACACCCGATTCAACTAAAGCTGGAGAAACAGACACCCACTAGCCACCTGTGTGCGAAGCACGTCGGTAGAACCAGTCTCATGAACGCGGTCATGTAATGTCGATCTGGGCCGCTTCATCCAACAATACCGCCGAATCAAAGTATGACATGCTGATAAGCAGTTTGTATTCTACTCATGCATATAACATCTACGCATAGACCTGGCTCTGATACCACTGTTGGGAAACGTAGTATTTCAAAAAAAATTGCCTACGATCATGCAAGATCTATCTAGGAGAAGCATAGCAACGAGCGGGGAGAGTGTGTTCACGTACCCTCGTAGACCAAAAGCAGAAGCGTTAAGTAACGTGGTTGATATAGTCGAACGTCTTCGCGATCCAACCGATCAAGTACCGAATGCACGACACCTCCGCGATCTGGACATGTTCAGCTCAGCGACGTCCCTCGAAATCTAGATCCAGCTGAGTCCGAGGAGAGTTCCGTCAGCACGACGACGTGGTGACAGTGATGATAAAGTTACCGGCGCAGGGCTTCGCCTAAGCACTACGACGATATGACCGAGGTGGAAAACTGTGGAGGGGGCACCGCACACGGCTAAAGATCAACTTGTGTGTCTTTGGGGTGCCCCCTGCCCACGTATATAAAGGAGGGAGGAAGAGGAGGCCGGCCCTAGAAGGGGCGCGCCAAGGGGGGAGTCCTACTTGGACTCCCGGTCCAAGTAGGATTCGGTCCCCCCCCCCCCTTACCTATTCCAACTAGGAGAAGGAAGGGAAGGAGGAAGAGGGGAGAAGGAAGGAGGGGGCGCCGCCCCCTCGTAGTCCAATTCGGACCAGCCCATGGGGGGCACGCGGCCACCCCTTCGGGCCCTTCTCTCCTTTCCCTTATGGCCCATTAAGGCCCACTACTTTCCCCGGCGAATTCCCGTAACTCTCCGGTATTCCGAAAAATACCCGAATCACTCGGAACCTTTTTGATGTCCGAATATAGCCTTCCAATATATCGATCTTTACCTCTCGACCATTTCGAGACTACTCGTCATGCCCGTGATCTCATCCGGGACTCCGAACAACCTTCGGTACATCAAATCACATAAACTCATAATACCAATCATCATCGAACGTTAAGCGTGCGGACCCTACGGGTTTGAGAACTATGTAGACATGTCCGAGACATATCTCCGGTCAATAACCAATAGTGGAACCTGGATGCTCATATTGGCTCCCACATATTCTACGAAGATCTTTATCGGTCAAACCGCATAACAACATACGTTGTTCCCTTTGTCATCGGTATGTTACTTGCCCGAGATTCGATCGTCGGTATCATCATACCTAGTTCAATCTCGTTACCGACAAGTCTCTTTACTCGTTCCGTAATGCATCATCCCGCAACTAACTCATTACTCACATTGCTTGCAAGGCTTATAGTGATGTGCATTACCGAGAGGGCCCAGAGATACCTCTCCAATACACGGAGTGACAAATCCTAATATTGATCTATGCCAACCCAACAAACACCTTCGGGGACACCTATAGAGTATCTTTATAATCACCCAGTTACGTTGTGACGTTTGATAGCACACAAGGTGTTCCTCCGGTATTCGGGAGTTGCATAATCTCATAGTCAGAGGAACATGTATTAGTCATGAAGAAAGCAATAGCAATAAAACTTAACGATCATTATGCTAAGCTAACGGATGGGTCTTGTCCATCACATCATTTTCCTAATGATGTGATTCCGTTCATCAAATGACAACACATGTCTATGGTCAGGAAACTTAAACATCTTTGATTAACGAGCTAGTCTAGTAAAGGCATACTAGCACTAATAGGGAAAACTTTATACACAGAACTTTAGCAGCAGCGCTTGTTAAAAAACACTCTAGTGATAACTAGCAGTAGCGCGTTGGCGAAAACCGCGCTACAGATACATATGTAGCAGTAGCGCGTCTCGCGATAAAAGCGCTACTACTAAAATTCCCACTTCAAAGCCGATAGGCTATACATAGTAGTAGCGATCTTATAGAAACAGCGCCACCGCTACTAGTTTTGTAGCAGCGCGTTTACGTAGAAAGGCGCTACTGCTAACGAAAATAAAATTAAATGGAAAGCTAATAGAAAAGTAAATGAAAATGAAAGAAATAGAAAAAGGAAAAAGGAAAAAAATAAAATGTAAAGAAAAATAAATGAAAAAGGGAAAAAAGAGAAAGGAATAGTAGTAGCGCATGTTCTGAAACGCGCTATAGCTAACTTAGCAGTAGCGCACTTCCTGGAACGTGCTACTGCTACTTTTTACTTAACCGCGCGGTTCGTTCTTTCCCACGGCCACTTCCCCCAAATCCCAACTCATCCGCTGTCGCCGCCGTTGTCGCCCTGCATCGCCGTCGGCCGCCACGCGCTCTCCGCACACCCTCGACACCGCCCCCGACCCCGGATTCGACGCCGCCCCCGACCCCGACCTCGACGCCGCCCTCCGCCGTGCGCCCGAGCCCCGACCCCGACCTCGACGGTGCCTGCCCCTCCCTCGTCGCAGGCACCCGAGGTGAGCACGCCTGCTCCTTCCCCTCCCCTACCTCTGCCTAGCTAAAGTTCCTAGGGTTCTTCAAATTTTAGATTGCATCAAACTAGTTAGGGTTCATCAAATTAGATGGTAATTAGGGCAGTAGTTCCTAGGTACTAATTAGTTAGTAAGAACAAGGACGGTAGTGTTTAATAGAATTAGTAAAAATTTAATAGAACTAGTTGAACTAGTTTTGTTTAGTAAGAACTAGTTGAATTGATAGAACAGGTGTATTTTTAGTAAGAAAATTAATATAACTAGTTGAACTAGTTTATTTTTAGTAAGAACTAGTTTATTTTTATTTATAGTAAGTTTATTTTTAGTAAGAACTAGTTGAATTAATAGAACTAGTTGAACATGTCACATTTGTTTTTATTTTTTTAGTTAAAGCAATTATTCCCGCATCGACATCGACGATGCGTATCCCGCATCCTCGTCGTCAACTTATATATTACTGAGGTTATATGTATGAGACTATTCGAGATGTATTAGTGATAATATTCAACGATGTACGGACGCAAGGGATGATTTAGTTTTGCTTATTGAATGCATGCTAATTTGAATACTAATTTATTTTATGATTTAGTTTTGCTTATTGAATGCTTAAATTGGAGAACTATTCCTATTTTGAATGCTCAAATTGGAGAGCACTATTTTGAATACTATTTTGTTTTTGCAGCCAAATCTCCATGTCGTCGCCGCCGTCATCCCCGTCGCAAGCCCCCTCGACCTCAAGGTGAGACTAGCCAAATCTCCATGTCAATATGAGTCCTATAAGATATTTTGAGATGTTTTTGTTCATATTTTCAACCATTGAATGCAATGACCATCAAGTTTGAATGCAATGACCATCAAGTTTGAATGCAAATAGGATATGTGCTTGTCCAAGTGGCCATGTTTGCAGGTAACACATCTGAGTGGCCTATGTTTTGCCGGAGTGTTGATTAATTTCTGTTCCGGCAAATTTCAGGCGCTCGATATGTCCTTTTTTAGCAAAGGCCATGCCAGATTTTTCAAAAAAAAGACTCGACGGACCGATAGTCAACCCGTGCTGAATAATAATGATCTAATTTAGTTTTTGTAGTACATATATTGAATTTTAGAAGTTTAATCTTTGAATTATGAACATAGGAAATGCCGTCGGATGAAAGTCTCGCGGAGTGCTCCTGGTGCGGCGACAACCGGGGTTTTTGTGACAGGCCTCACTTGGTAGAAGGTCGGCGCTTCAGCATTAAGCTCCAGGAGGCCTTCGATGTTGAAACGGTACGCTACGACGCAAAGTGTTTTTTTCGTAATTAAGCTCGACTTCTACTACTTCAACGTGTAATTTTCGTCTTTTACAATTCGACTAGCTTATCCCATGCCATGCAAGGCGTTATGTCTTGGAGAGGATGGATTTTGAAGATCATGAGAGTATGGAAACAAGGAAAATTCACCTAAGGACCCATATGGTATGCATTTTGAGGTAAATCTATACAATTCTGAGAGCGTATCCCATTTTGGTTACCCGGATTGGGAAGCACTTTGCAAGATGTATGATTTCAAGAGGGTATGCTTGTCACCATGGATCTTGATGATCCTGACATCGAGGAAGACAATTTGGACATTTGGGTCCTTGTTGATACGCTTCCAATTCTACCGCTATGTGAGTTTCTCAAACATAGTTATTAAGTAATTTATATTGTTTATTTCAAAATAGTTGACAGCTTATTTCCATTGACAACTTATTTTCATTCTTCAAAGAATGTGCGGAAGATGGTAGACAGAACCTACTACACCGATGGCTCTGAGTTAACTTATCAGGAGAAAAATCATCTGGTCGCATTTTGTACTGATCTTGAGAATTACAATATCTATTATCAAACTCCTCCACATTATGGTCAATATGTGCCACTAGTGCACATGTTGAACTATCCTAACATCCATGGAGATGTCATGGTAAGATTTTTAGTATTACGACATTTGTGCATATTTATCATAAATTCTTCTAAATCTGAACTACATTGCTAACTACGAAGTTATTACTATGTTTTTCAACAGATAATCCCGCAGGAGTGTGTGCCTCATCTGATGTTTCAGAAAAGTCGCCTTGATGTTTTGAATATACAGGTCATCCTACGAATCACTCCTGTTCATATCGGATTTCTAAAACCAATGAAGACATGACAATCAAAGATTGGAAAAAATGTATGGTCACTCGTAGGGAGCTACTTGGAAGCAACATTAGGCGAAGGGCAAGAATTGGAGACAGGATAATCTCCATTCTCCATAATGGAGAGTCATGGCCTATCTTGTTTTATGCTATTTTACCCAAGAGAACCTAGTAGCTCCTATGAGAGAGAAATAGGTCCTAGGTACAATGTGTTATTATGTGGTACAATGTGTTAGAGTTGATGATGATGAGGAGTTGTGATTATGAGTATTGACCAACTTGTTATATGATGTCTCATTGATAAAAATGATGATCATGAGGAGGTGTTATATGACAATGATGTATTATGATGATAAGTTGTTAATGATGATTATGATGATGATGATGATGATGATGAGATATTATGTCATTGGGTGAAAGAACCACGGTTTAGTTTCAAGTGCATGGATCCAAAGTGACCAATGGTTACTTTGGATCCATGCACTTGAAACTAATCCACGGTTCTTTCACCCAATGATGTAGTAACTCATTCTGATGTAAAAACAATCTCTAAATTGCTACTGTATGAAAACATGTATAATGGCGTACGAATACAAGATAAAACAAAAAAGAAATATCCAACAATAGTAGTAGCGCGGGTAGGGAGGCGCGCTACTAGTAACTACCAGTAGCGCTGTGCACCAAAAGCGCTAGTACTAAGCACGTATAGCAGTAGCGCGAGCTAGCACATGCTACTGATAAACTTTTGTTGTACCGCCGTATCAGTAGGGCACCACCCCGTGCTACTGATATACCTAAAACCGGCGCTACTGCTAGCCTTTTCCCTAGTAGTGTAGGGACACTTTGTTTTGTCTATGTATTCACACATGTATCAAGTTTCTGATTAATACAATTCTAGCATGAATAATAAACATTTATCATGATATAAGGAAATAAATAATAACTTTATTATTGCCTCTAGGTCATATTTCCTTCAATCACCTTGCCATCGCCTGTTAGGCCTAGATTGCCATTTTCCTTGTCTTCCTGCCATCAGATCACCTCTAGTCTCTTTAAGAAAAAGGGTTTTCCCCCGCTTTATATTATAAAGCAACGAACCAAGCATCCAACACAGCAGTACAAAGTACAATCCAGTCATAAAGTCATGTTGGGGCACAGCAGGACAAGCCCCAAAGAAAACAGAAAAAAGCTAATCCGGCTCGGGAGGGGGTGGCGGCGGCGGTGGTGGTGGAGCAAAAGCCGATGCCGAGGAACAAAGACCCGCAATGATGTTGTCGATGACGTCCCGGTCGCGCTGCTTGATAAGCGGTCTCTAGAGCTGTAAGAAGCCATGCATTTTATAAATTGCATCAGTCACACGACATGGAATCACGCGCTCGATGACAAGTTTATTGCGGGCACACCAGAGGGTCCAAGCTAGGGTACCCAAAGCCACCCAAGTAGGGGCTCTACTAGGACCAGGGAGCCTAAAGGCCTCCCCAAACAAGTCTGGGAGATTGTCGTGGCACCAGTTGCCGCCAACGACCTCCCGGAAGCAACTCCATAGGAATTGTGCCGCTGGACACCGAAAGAAGATGTGGTTGTAATCCTCCGGCACCAAACAAATGGGGCGGAGACCGTCCCTAGGGCCACTACGTTTTCGGACCTCCGTGCCCGAGGGGAGCCGGCCTTGAACCCATTGCCATAGAAATATGCGGATTTTCAAGGGGAGTTTGATCTCCCAAAGAACAGATAATTCCACCGGGCCCGGTGTGGGAACAATCGCCTGGTATAGGGACCTAGTCGAGAATCGGCCACTTGGCTCAAGATGCCAAGACAGCGCATCGGGCTCGAGGGAGGGGGTGTGGAGGACAATACATTCGATTAGTTCGTCCCATTGCGCTAGTTCCGCCCCGAAGGTACGGCGGAAGGCAATAGCGCCCAAGTCGCTAAGGCCACGGCCACAGATAGAAGTGGGCGAGTGCAGATCGAGAATAATGCGTAAAAGCGATCTGCGAAGGGGCGGGTCCCAGCCCACCTATCAAGCCAGAATATGGTACCAGACCCAGTACCAACTTTAATAGAGGTCCCAATGCGCAGGACCGGCATCAGACGGATCACCGATTGCCAGAATTGGGATCCGCCCGATCTAGAGGCAAAAGCCAGCGGTTGCCCACGAAGGTATTTCGCGCGAATAATCTCTAGCCACAGACCGCCTCCTCGGTCTGAATCCGCCAAAGCCATTTAGAGAGGAGGGCAATGTTCATCCGCTTGGACGAGATGACCCCAAGACCTCCTTGATCCTTAGGCTTACAAATCTCAGACCACTTCAGCATGTGGTATTTCTGTTTATTGTTCTCGCCAGCCCAGAAGAACCGGGAGAGGAGTTTGGTAACCTCCTGATGGAGGGATTCATGGGATTCCACCGCTAGTCTCTTCCCGCTCTTCCTCACAAAAACTAAAAGACCTACCCGCCACAGCCTCCTCTCTCAGGGTGGGTAGGGGACAGAAATCAAGATGAACTAGGGCAGGAATGGGGGTGGGTATATCAAGATACTCCCCCCCCCCCCCCCCCCAACTTAACTTAATATAAGACGTATTTTGACACTGTCATGGTGTCAAAGGGAGTAGCAGATAAAGCTCTTTGTGTTTAATAAGTTTCTCTCAGGAGCAACTCAATCCAGAAATTAACAGTGACTTGCTCTCCTCCTGCTATGGCTCAAAACATACCAAGTTTATTAAGATTCATGCACTCACGTGTTAGTTTAGAAATCTATGTACCACATCAAAAGGCCGTTGGTATGAACTCTGGGTTAGCATTTTTGATGATCGATCTAATAAAAACACACTGGAAGATATTCAGACGTTTACATCTGCATCGTAGGTGCAGGAGTATGTATTATTGGAGGTAGGCGCAGGACATCACCTTTTTTTCCCTTTCGATAAAACGCAGGGCATCACTGTTACCACTATTTCGCTCCGCCATTTTCCATCTTTTCCGAAGGACGGAACTGGTCGGCCTGAAACCGATATCGTCTCGTGATCTACCTTTCCCTCGCCGCGACATCTCCGCTTCGGCTTCGACACGTAGTCCGGGGCGCAGATACGCTGAGACGACGGCGAGCCCCACCAGAAAGCCAGGATCCGGCTCCGACGAGTAGAGTAGGTAGCTGCGGGCTCTCCATGTGACAAGACAACGCGGCCGGCCGACGTCGCGAGCAAGGGGCGCATTCATTCGCGCCCAACCAACCATGAACCAAGCCTCGCAGATTCGGGGACGGTGCAGCGGCCGACCTCGCAACGCCCGTGTGGTTGCCGGATCAAATCCGGGGGACAGGGACGGCATGCCGCCCATGCCGGCCGCGCCTGCCGGTGCACCGCTACCGGGTGGACACGCACGCACTGCGCCCCGGGCCGACGGTTACATCCATGCGGTATTAGGTGAGGCTGCAGGCATGCTGACTCGGTGCTGCGTGGGGTCTGCTCCGAACAGGACGTGTAGATTTGTGGGTAGGGTTAGGGTAGCACGAGCGGAAACTTCGATGGGTGGGCAAGCTCGGCTTGGAAGAGTACCAACTGCCAAACTGTTCTTAGCTATGCCTAGGCTTTAGCGGTGTTCTGGTCGATCTTCAGTGAAATGGCTGTGAGTGAGTCATGTTTTCCCTGGTTCCACGTGGATGAATTGATGGATCATGGGTGGGGCAGCGATCTCGGGAACAAACTCTTGCCGCCCTTGCGTTGGACCGTCTACAATACAAACCTAGATGATGTGTACACATATATGGTCTACGTGCATGCAGATATATGGTCTACAGCTACATGCATGCATGTTACTGATATTATGATACAGTAGTATACTGTCTGAGTGCAATGCACGAGACGAAGAAAGTCGTCTACAGAGGCATGGCATCGATCCCTGCAAGAAAACTTATGCATCCTACTGGTCCCTGCACTGCACATCGGGCCCGGCCATTGTTGCCCCCGACACGGCGCCACCCGCCTTTACCTGTAATCCGGTGGGAGCGAGAATGTGCAGGCACATGGGGCGCTTCCTGGAAAGCGGCAGAGAACCCACCGCACGTAGCCATCTCGCCATTGCCATGCCCCGATCCCATAGAGAAATCTCGAATCGCGCTTTCGGGCAAATGAATATACTGCACCTGGCCCTCCCATGGAAACGGAAAGGGGGCAAGGCCGTCCCCAAGGGGCGCCAAAGCTCCGTCACTGGCTAGGTTGGCCATGCCGAATTAGCAAAGGGGTGACGCGGACACGAACGTGGACGACCGCGCGCGCCTTTCTGATCCGCCGGTGACTCGGCCGGCCCGGCTGCTGACTCCGCATGCCCGCTGCCTTTGCCAAAAGGATCCACCACCGCATGCGCGCGGCCGCCTATAAAAGCCCGGCCACCGCAGCGGCACTCCGGTACCAATCCCCGATACCTTACTCGCTAAGTTAACCCACCACCACCAGCGCAGCGCAGCGCAACGCACGGCGGGCCTAGTTGATCGTACGTTCTTCGTCGAGCTTTCTGCAGCAGCCAGCCAAGATGAAGTCGAGCAGCGGCGGCCATGTCGTGGGAGTCCCGGTGACCTCCAAGGCGTACGGGATAGAGGAGAAGGCGCCGTCGGCCAGGGACGGCCAGTCGTTCAGGAAGGCGGACGGCGATCACCTTGCTGTCTCCTTGACGAATCCTAGCCCCTACACGTCTTTCGGCTACAAGCACAGTAAGTCCCGATCATTCATGCATGCATGGCCATATTTTGCCATCGAACTTCTGACGCATGCATGCAAGAGCAAAAATGTTGAGGCTTATGCTAATTAAATTGTGTGTTGATTCTGCAGGCAGCAAGGGTCAGGTTGTCCACTGGGTGAGCAAGCTGAGCAGAAGGGCGCAAGGCTTCCGTGAGCATGGTGAGTAGCACACGCACTACCCGTGCATATATGTTTCTTCTGCAATTCGACGGCTTGAAACGTGAAAGGTGCTTGTGTTCTGACCAACATTGTTCACCGTATGCAGTGACCCTGGGTCCCAAGATATCTGAGACCGTGAAGGGGAAGCTGAGCCTGGGGGCCAAGATCCTGCAGGCCGGCGGGATCGAGCGCGTGTTCCGGAAGGCCTTCACGGCCGAGAAGGGCGAGCGGCTGGTGAAGGCGCTGCAGTGCTACCTCTACACCACCGGCGGCCCCATCGCCGGGATGCTCTTCGTCTCCACCAAGAGGATCGCCTTCCGCAGCGACCGGCCCGTCACTGTCACCTCCCCCAAGGGCGACGTGGCGCGCGTCTCCTACAAGGTGGTCGTCCCGCTCAAGCGGATCGACAAGGTGCGGCCCAGCGAGAACGTCGACCGGCCGGAGGAGAAGTACATCCACGTCGCTACCGTCGACGGCTTCGAGTTCTGGTTCATGGGCTTCGTCAGCTACCAGAGGTCCTGCAAGTACATGCAGCAGGTCATCGGCGGCGGCGCGGAGCTGCAATGACTAGCCGGGCGGCGCGGTCCGCCGGGGGAAGACGTACGCGAGGCCCGCCGTTTGTTCCGTCGGCACGATGAGAAGTGGAGTTGTGGGCTGCCGCTGCTGCTGCGCCATCTTTTGCTGTGGAGCAGCAGGAGCAGCCCTGGCTGGAATTGCTCGATCTTATTTCGGATCGGAGCAAGTTAGATCCTTCCGCGTACGATTTGGGTTGGCTTATGTTTTTCCAAGCGATTGCTTAATTTGTACTAGGATGGACAAAGAAATTAAACGTGCTGCGTGTGAATGAATGGAAAGGCAGTTGTTCAAAATTATTGTACTTATGCATGATCTTAACTCTTAAGCTTCCATATATCGAATTTGCGAAAATATGAGATGAATACAATTGAACCTACTAGTATCAGGCATTCAGGCCGCAAACCAATTGTGGTTGGATGGTTAGAGAGACTATGGTATTCCAAACCCATCAGGATAGAGATGTTCCCGTCGACGACGAGATTCCTACGGTGCCTTCATAAATTTCAAGATGGTATGCCGGCTCAGTCTTTCGGAGATGCTCATAGGGATAGGGTGTGCGTGTGTACGTTTATAGGGGTGAGTGTATGAACGTGTATATGAACGCTTTGCGTCTGTACTGTGTTTAAAAAACTAATATCAGGCCGCTTCTAGGGGGTGCAAACGAGTCGAATTTAAGCAACCTAGACTTACCGCGGCTCAGCACATAGTATTAAAAATGAGTAGGCTCAACAGAACTCTAGCTGCTCTAACAAAAATGAACTCTAGATATAATCAAAACTGCAAAGTTGGCTGATAGTCGGTTTGTAATGATCTTGAGCCGATTTCAGGCCATTTTTAGAAAAATATAAATACTACAAAAATCTCATGCACGATGATAATCATGATTATGTAAAATTTGGAAATTATGTGTGTTTCTGTGTAAAACGCTAAAAAAAATCATGCCTATTAAAGATAATAATTTTTTTCACTCCAAAACATAAGAATGTAGCAAATTATTCTGATTTTTATCCTCTGTCTCCAAGATAAAGTACCTACTATGGTACTCGAGCTACGTAGTCAAAATAGAAAGAGCTGGCCTTGCTCAAACCTGGCTAACTATTGAATTGTGCTAAAAAGAAGCTCATACTCAACCAATTTCCTTTTTGAGTCGGTCTTGAGTCAAGCTCAAATAATTTTGCTCTTGAACAGTTCACGAGCCTCAGGCTTTTCATGCAACCCGTTTTGTCCCGACATGTCCCGACAGATAGTTGTTCTCGGAAGTTCTTCTTTCACATGTTCAATCTCTGGTTCATGGGCTTCTTGAGTTACAAGGTTTACTTGCACCATTTTTTTCACTCAACACCCATCTCACAAGCTTGGGGCCGGTGGAAAAACCTTGAACGTCACTCATCCAAATAAATCCAATTTGGGAAACATTGCATCAAATATTTGGGATGTCGCATGGGAAGGAGGAGTCGGGGAGGGGGGTTGGGCCGGTTATTTTGGGAAATAAATTCCTTTTGGTTTCGATTTGCATTTTCCTTCCTTTTTTTTTTCTTATTTCTCTGTTTACCGCTTTTTTCGTGTTATTCTGTGATTCTGTTTTTTTCTCTTCTTGTTTTCAGTCTTTTATGAAGTATTTAAAATATGATGAACATTTATCAAGCACATCATAGATATTTTTAAATACACGACGAACATTTTTATAATACACATGATATATTTTTAATACTTGGTGAATTTTTTTTATAATACTCTTTTAAATATTTAATATGAACATTGTAATATGTTTTACTATTCTTATCATGACAATACTTTTTTGAACCGGGTAATCTATATGCATTTTTTCGGAAAGGAGAGGCATAAATGGGCCACTCCACTTCCGTCCCATATATAGGCTGGAATGATTGTTTGCCCGACAATTTGCGGACTCACTCAGCCATCCAGTTAACCCATCGACCACTGCAATCTGCTGTGATACAAGAAAATCAACCCCACCGGCCACAGAGCAACCAAAAAAGATGGCGCATCGCACGACTTTAGTGCCGCTACCAAACATGCAAGGCTATACCTCGCTTGCTGCAAAAGGTGACGCCGCGTCGCCCCAAGAAATGCCCCCTAATGGCCCGACGCGGTGACAATTCGCTCCACGTGGGTTAGTTTTCTCTCTTTTTTTTTCATTTTTCCTTTTGGATTATTTATATATTTTTAAATACATATATCTCAGAAAATAATTCCTTCAATTTTTTTTTAAAATTCAGTGCATCGATAAAAAATGTCAGATTCTCAACAGAAAAATAACATAAATAATGTCATGCACTGTAAAAAAATGTCCATGCGACCTATAAGAAATGTTGATAGCAGTCAGAAAATATTTGTGTCACTAAAAAAAGTCAGTGCATATCAATAATATGTTCATTACATTTAATATTTTTAATAAAATGTAAAAAAAACTTGCATATTTAAAAACATGTTTCCTATCTTTAAAAAATTATGTGATATTAAAAAAATCATGAAATTTGTGAAAATTGTACCTAACATGTAAAAACTTTTGCACAGTTAGAAATGTTTGTGCAATTAAAAAAGGTAAATTTGTGTTAGATAAATGTTTACGTGTATTCAGAAAAATGTTTAAAACATGTATTTTAAAAAATGTACATCATGTCTTTGAAAAATATCCAGCGTTGTTCAGAAACAAATGTTACGGTGTATACGAAAAATGTACAACGTGTATTGAAACAGGTTGTCATTCATTTTAAAAAAGAAGAAAATGAAAAAGAGAAAGAAAAGGAAGCAAAAAACTTAGGAAACACAAAAAAGTGAAGAAAGAAACAGAGTAACCCGAATAAACCTATGTTTAAAAAGGGGAAAAGGAGTAAATACATAAAATGAATGAAATTGAGAAGGAAATAGTGAAGAAGTCACACCAGAGCAGCTACATACCTTTGTTGCTTGCCGATCGAGGGCCGAGCCGAGCCGAGCCGCACCCGGCTGTTTCCGGACAAAGATCAGGTGACATGCACGTGTGCATGTCACCGTGTGTCTTGCGGCCGGAATTCAAATTTAAACATTGCGAAAAAATCTGGAAAAAATCATGAATGTTCACAGCACATATTAAGATAACCCATAAAAATTCAGATCAAAATTCGAAACATACATCGAGAGACAAAAAAAAGAAACTCAGATGTGAGTAGTCTACATAGAACCATTCACGCACTATTCATGACAGATTTTTCTTTTTTGTTTTTTGATGTATGTTTCGAATTTTAATCTGAATTTTTTAGGGGTTATCTTAATATATGCTGCGAACATGCATGATTTTTTTTTCAGATTTTTTCACAATGTTTAAATTTAAATTCCGGCCGTAAAGCACGCGGTGACATGCAAAACGTGCATGCATGTCACCTGATCTCTGTCCGCTGTTTCCCCCTCGAGCAGGCCAGACATACCATGCCGCCGAAGCGGTTGGTGCATGATGCAAACGAGCCCCGTACGTGGCGTTCGCAAAACCTGGTGGATCGGTGCCGATCCGCGTGTCCTGATAGACCACAGCTTATGTGTTGAGCTTGACGTAGCTGGAGCTCGGAGGAGCCAAATTTGGTTAGCTGGGGAGCAACATGCACAAGCTAGCCGGACGGATTCGCAACGCCTCGGTCTCCGGCTTGCGTATGTGAACTTGCGTGAGCGGTGACGAGTACCGAGCTCAAAAGAGAGTAAGAAGAAAACATAGATCATTGTTTCCAAAAGAAAAGGAATTACGTAGATCTTCTGCATGTTTTTTTTAGGGTAAATCTTCTACATGTTGTTTATTTTGCTTACTACTACAAAGAGTGTATCCACTGACAGCTTGCCCGTTGGCCACTGGCTGCATGCATGCATGCATGCCGGACTGTTGTCCCCGTGCATTCGTGTCCCGCAATTTCCTAGAGAATGGAAACTCCCACAGTACCACAATTCAAACGCTTGATTCGCATAAGGCCATTTTCTTTGTGTATATGGGAAGATGTGGAAGACAGATAATGACACCTAGACAAGTTGATATGGTGACAGTCTCACAAAGGTGATGCCAACTACTTTCTCCGTCCGGTGTCCGGCGAAGAATGTACGTTTGGCTTTAACATTTGTTCACAAAAGATTATATTTCTATCTTTCAAATACACTTTAAAATAGAAAAAAATACTTCTCTCTCATCATGCGGTAACCAAGACAAATAGCATTCTACACATGGTTTTTTAAATTTCTACATGCAAGGTTCAATAATTAAAGAGGAGAGATATGGTGGCTGGCACCTTTCTAATGCATTTTTTAATACACTCCATAATTTGTCCTAAAACTTTTAAATGTACACTTTTCACGGGACAGGGGAAGTATAAGACGTTGTTTTGCAGTGGAAGTGAGATATAGAAGTGCTTTGTATAGATTGAAACCCCACGCGATTCTCGTAAGAGCATCTACAGCCGGACACCTCAAACCATCCCTCATACGTCCGCGGACGGTCAGTGATCAAAGAAGGAAAAACGTGACCCAAGCGGACCCCTCATATCATCCCTATATGCCCGGCCTGTCCGCGAACCCTCGTATACACCTCAAATATGGGGAGGGATATGAGGGCTTGCGGACGCGCTCGGGCGCGCCCGGGCATTCCGCCACGTAGGACACGGCCCAACACTGGACCACATTTTCTCTTTCTTTATTTATTTTTTTTATTTTTTTTATCTCCATCAATCACGTGCAAGTGATCGGACATATGAAAAGAAAAATAAAGTGTGTGACTGCGTGGACAATATTTAAGGGCTCAAAACAGTGGGCATTTAAGGAGTCATATTTGCTATGTCCGGCTGTAGATGTTGTGAGCTGGCGGCCACTCAGGATGGAAAGGAACAGACTTCACATCACGTACAAATCCACCAGAAGATTAGAATGCCAGGAACTCTACTTCCAGGTCACTTCACTATAAATACAGCCACGAAGCATTCGTGCTGCCTCACTCGAGCCACCCAAGCACGCCTTAGCTTGCAGTCTCGCTTGTCCTCGAGCACACACTAGCAGAGGTTTCAGCCATGAGTAGCCGCCGTGTTGGACTCCTCTTCATCTCCCTTCTGGCCATCGCCCTCTCGTGCAGCGCGGATCCGCCGCCGGTGCACGACACGGACGGCAACGAACTGCGCGCCGACGCGAACTACTACGTCCTCCCGGCCAACCGCGCCCATGGCGGGGGGCTCACGATGGCGCCCGGCCACGGGCGCCGCTGCCCGCTCTTCGTCTCGCAGGAGGCCGACGGGCAGCGCGACGGCTTGCCCGTGCGCATCGCCCCGCACGGCGGCGGCGCGCCGTCCGACAAGATAATTCGGCTGTCGACCGACGTCCGCATCTCCTTCCGCGCCTACACGACGTGCGTGCAGTCCACCGAGTGGCACATCGACAGCGAGCTGGTGTCCGGCCGCCGGCACGTGATCACCGGCCCGGTCAGGGACCCGAGCCCGAGCGGCAGGGAGAACGCCTTCCGCATCGAGAAGTACAGCGGCGCGGAGGTGCACGAGTACAAGCTCATGGCATGCGGGGACTCGTGCCAGGACCTCGGCGTGTTCAGGGACCTCAAGGGCGGCGCGTGGTTCCTGGGCGCCACTGAGCCGTACCATGTCGTCGTGTTCAAGAAGGCGCCGCCCGCCTGATCGAGGTCCATGCGGCGTGATGGCGCGCTCCCGTAGCGTGCATGTGTGCATCTGAATAAGGCGGGCCGAAACAGTGTGCTGTTTTTGTCTCTCTTAGACAATAAGTGTGGTGCTGTGCTGTCCTTACTGCTTAGGCGGTTTTGTGAAACGTGAGAAACTTTTTTCAAGATGCCCCTATGAGCCTCTCTGATATACAGTACTCATCAGTGCCATGCCTAGCAGTTGAACCTTGGTGGATCGATTTCATCACAAGGAATCTAATTAATCATGTTTTTTTAAAACAGATTAAGACCCCTGGCCTCTGTATCAATTGATGCATACTGCCATCTTTATTAATTATTCAACAAACCGAATTAACCATGTAAGCTATGCTCAGTTTGCATGACACTGAGAATTGAAAGGGCTACTTCTGCATCCAGGTGGCCGGCTCAGCACGAATGAAAATAAATGGTTAGATCTAGTTTAAATTATTTTACCGTAACTTTTGAAAGTGGGTCAGTTTCTTCAATTCTCACCCTTTTTCATCCTTACGCCCACAATATTGTTTAGTTTTATGAAAGAATATATTTATATATTTGAGCAGAAGAGCAAATATTTTATTCGCTTGAATATTTGTGTTTGTTTTGATGAGATCTTCACAACAACATCGATCTTTGATGCTACCTCCATTCCAACATTACAAACTTTGACCATGTTTGTAAACAAAAATATGTACACTTAAAATACCAAATGCATGTCGGATAAATCATTAGTTATATTTTCATGTGGAGGGAGTATCGTTTTGGAAATGTTTGAATTTCAAATATCAAAACTTAGGTAAAACCTCCATGACACTTACTTATTGTGTTCGACTTGTTTTATAGAGATTCACATGTGGGTAGAGTTTCATTAATGTTGTTGTGATGTTCCATAATGATCGGAAATTCAATTTGGCTCCCGGGGCCAATTTTTTTAAAATGTCAAAAAAATTGAGACAATTTTTTGTGATCTTTCTCACATACAAATGCTATCTATAAATTTTGAGGAAAAAGGTTAAGCATTTTTGCCTGCGCAAAAAAAAAACAAATCATAGACAAAATGTCACCCCAAATTTGTTATTTTCACCGACAAAACACCGTTGCTCCGTTCCACATGAAAATTGTTAAGCATGCTTGCGACACCAACACGACCATCTACAAAAAGTTTCAGAATTTTTTTAAAACATTTACTTTTTTGGGTTACTATTCACCCTGGAGCATGTGCTCCTGGAGCCAAAATGCATTCACTGTGTTTTCCAAACGGTTTTGTATAGTTTCAATAAAACTGGCCAAAGCTTTTGAGAACTTTACGAAATATCGTTGAAATCTATATTAAAAGAAAACCTTGAAAGATGAAACGTATTTAAAAGTCAGCTTAAAACCATGAACATTTGAGAGCCAACCACTTGTTGGGTGGTTAGTGTGGGTATGTGTTCATGCAGCCCACCGAGGATCAAACCCCAAGATTTTACACCATGTGTTTCTCATCCTTAAGCGGCTTATACTTTTTCATTGGGAAGCAATAATCCGGACGATAGCAAAACTCATAGGGCAATTACCATCCTTGTCACGATTATGTTCGTCATTCATCCAATTACAACCCTTGTCACGAACAACAAAGTTGGCAGAGGAGTTGCTAAGGCTCGAGCCATGGAGAGCGACATCATTGTGTTTCTTGTAAATCTCGGCGGTCAAGAGCTATGAGAAGATCTCGTCCAACGTTACGGGCTCCACATGCGTGGTCGTTGCTTACCTCGATCCTATTTGGATTATAGTAAATGACCTTCTTCCTTTGAGACCTAGGTTTATCAAACCAGGAAGTTATGGTCCAGGTAGAGGTGACTTTAGCAAGTCTTTGCTATCGCATAATGTTTTTGTTCCTCGGACTAATACACTGCAACATTATCCAGTGCACAAACACAAATGAAAATAGCAGCGATTGTATACAATAAGAGAAATGGGCCAAAGCAGAGGTTTCACCTGCAGCTGTTGTGTACACATTCTTGGGATCTAAAATAGACAATAAACATCAATATGTTGAATAAACAATAATTGCCTTGTAACTAGGTATGTGGGTGACCGCCCGGGATTGAGTCACCCAACCTTACCTTGATTATTAAGAAATTACTAGACCAATGCATTAGCGTTTAGTTTCCGCGTCGCTATCCCCTAAGGACTTAGTTTCGGCTATCGTACTTGCCTTACTATCACATGTGTTTGGTATCGCCTTCCACTCTCCCTTGCATTGCCTCTCCTTGTACGGATCGTCGGTGCATCTGGTAGTAGCAGTCCTAGTATCAAGGAGGAGAGAAGAGACAAATCATTGTACAAACATAAAATGATAAAGGAAATCATACCTTCAATCCCATAGATGCGTGTACACGGGGTTACGAGGTTGTGTCTCAACCCTTAGCTTGAGGGCATTACTCACACATCGCAATCCAATCACAGAAAAGAGACATTTGTAGACGGATTTACCTGAAGATGAATGATTAACCATGTTACAGTATCGCTGATTGTGATGGCATCTCTGTTATAAGTATTTGATCTAATTAAGATAGAGATTGTGGCTGTGGCGGTTACGACGACGATGACGATGGAACTGGTAAAGAGTGGCAAAGAGACGAGACATGATTCTGGGGATGTCTGGATGCAAATTGGACCTTGAGGCCAATACAAAAGAGTCTTGTCCCGACCTCATGGAGTTGGTGGAAGGCGATACGACTGTCTGTATGAGCACGTACGTCGTACCATTAGTCGTCTTCTCTTCTTGAGACTCCAATGGTGAACCATGCATTTTATATTGAAATTCTCCTCTCATCTTGTAATTTCCATATATGAAGGAAATATGCCCTAGAGCCAATAATAAAATTATTATTTATTTCCTTATATCATGATAAAGGTTTATTATTCATGCTAGAATTGCATTAACCGGAAACATGATACATGTGTGAATACATAGACAAACATAGTGTCACTAGTATGCCTCTACTTGACTAGTTCGTTAATCGAAGATGGTTGAGTTTCCTAGCCATGGACATGAGTTGTCATTTGATTAACGGGATCACATCATTAGGAGAATGATGTGATTGACTTGACCCATTCTGTTAGCTTAGCACTTGATCGTTTAGTATGTTGCTATTGCTTTCTTCATGACTTATACATGTTCCTATGACTATGAGATTATGCAACTCCCGTTTACCAGAGGAACACTTTGTGTGCTACCAAACGTCACAACGTAACTGGGTGATGATAAAGGTGCTCTACAGGTGTCTCCGAAGGTACTTGTTGAGTTGGCGTATTTCGAGATTAGGATTTGTCACTCCGATTGTCGGAGAGGTATCTCTGGGCCCTCTCGGTAATGCACATCACTATAAGCCTTGCAAGCATTGTAACTAATGAGTTAGTTGCGCGATGATGTATTACGGAACGAGTAAAGAGACTTGCCGGTAATGAGATTGAACTAGGTATTGAGATACCGACGATCAAATCTCGGGCAAGTAACATACCGATGAAAAAGGGAACAACGTATGTTGTTATGCGGTTTGACCGATAAAGATCTTCGTAGAATATGTGGGAGCCAATATGAGCATCCAGGTTCCGCTATTGGCTATTGACCGGAGACGTGTCTCGGTCATGTCTACATAGTTCTCGAACCCGTAGGGTCCGCACGCTTAAAGTTTGGTGACGATCGGTATTATGAGTTTTTGTGTTTTGATGTACCGAAGGTAGTTTGGAGTCCCGGATATGATCACGGACATGACGAGGAGTCTCGAAATAGTCAAGACGTAAAGATCGATATATTGGACGACTATATTCGGATACCGGAAGCGTTCCGAGTGGTTTCGAGAAAAACCGGAGTACCGGGGGGTTACCGGAACCCCCCGGGAGTTAATTGGGCCTCATGGGCCTTAGTGGGAGAAGAGGAGGGGCGGCCAGGGCAGCCGCGCCCCCCTCACCCTCTAGTCCGAATTGGACAAGGAGGGGGGGGGGCGCCCCCCTTTTTCCTTCTCCTTCTCTCTCCCTTCATTCCCTCTCCTACTCCAACAAGGAAAAGGAGTAGTCCTACTCCCGGTGGGAGTAGGACTCCCCCCTTGGTGCGCCCTCCTCCTGGCCGGCCGCCTCCCCCCATGCTCCTTTATATACGGGGGCAGGGGGGCACCTCAAGACACAAGTTGATCTGTTGATCTATTCCAGCCGTGTGCGGTGCCCCCCTCCACCATATTCCACCTCGGTCATATCGTAGTGGTGCTTAGGTGAAGCCCTGCGTCTGTAGCAACATCATCACCGTCATCACGCCGTCGTGCTGACGGAACTCTCCTGTGAAGCTCTGCTGGATCGGAGTTCGCGGGACGTCATCGAGCTGAACGTGTGCTGAACTCGGAGGTGCCGTACGTTCAGTACTTGGATCGGTCGGATCGTGAAGACGTACGACTACATCAACCGCGTTGTGTTAATGCTTCCGCTTTCGGTCTACGAGGTACGTGGACAACACTCTTCCCTCTCGTTGCTATGCATCACCATGATCCTGCGTGTGCGTAGGAATTTTTTTGAAATTACTACGTTCCCCAACAATATATATCTTTATTCCCTCATAAATACGTCCATTTCTGCAAGAAAACGATTAAACAAGGAGATATGCACATCTTAGTAGGCAAGTTAAAAGTGACAAACACAGAAATATCTAAGAATATCCTGTTTAAATGAGGGAAACTATGTGTGTAAAATCCACTCACTAGTCATAGAGGTGACAGGAGGATCGTACTTACCAAGGCCTATGAGAAGGTATGTGTTTGCCTCCTCGCATAGAGCGGATGTGTGGGTACTGCCAAGTTGTCCGCCGATGTCTTCATGCAGGTGTAGTGGTACATGACAATCATATTTCCCTTCCTGAAAGTTGTCATCTCAACGCACATCTACATAATCTAAGCGCGTGAACATGTGAAATACATGTTCTCGAGCGTGGTCCATACCTCTTGTGCGGAGCCAAGGAGGGTCACATGCTAGGGAACATCTTCATTGAGCAAGGAGACGAGATAACTCATGATAGTTTGGTCTCGGTGCATCCATTCATCATGCGGAGGGTTTGGGTGACGTCCCCCTTGTCATCGAGTGGAACAAGACGTGACAACGGCTGGATCGCACCATCTATGAGCCTGGTTAGATTGTTAATTCGGAGCAGAGCTAAAGACCCGAGTCTTCCAGAGGAGAAAGTTTTTGCCGGTGTGGCAAATTCTAACAAGACCGTGCGAAGGAGCGAATATCATGGAAGCGGAAGGGACTATGATGAAAACAACACATAAGAATATGTGAGAGCGCTAAGGGTAACCTAAGGAGATGAGGCTGTGGTAGTCACGGCTAAGCGAATAGCTATGATAGTATGGAAATAAAATAGTAGACTTGATCGACACACCAATACATTGATTACACCCTTGTATTTGTATCGTGCCCTAGGACACAAAACGGCTCTGCCATATCAAAAGATTAAAGAGAAATTACAAGGTTTAGTTACAGTTTATTGTTAGTATCATGATTATTGTACAATGATGCGTTCTATACAAGTCTAGCACCTTAACAGTGTGTTTGTATGTGTTCATGTTATTTTGGTATGAGGGATCCATGAGTACATCCAAACGGAGTAGTAGATGGTCCTTTCGAGCTAGGTCATATGGTGTTGCCACCAACACTTCAAGTTGTGTGTCCAAGTTGCCATCGTATCATGGGCTCATCTCACGAGAGCATGCATCCACTCTGTGGAACCATATTTTACTAGCTAAGCCCACACCCTAATACACAAAATGTCATGCCTTGTGAATTATCGTTTCAATGGCATCCATGGGCCGAGCACCACCATATTTAGCTCGTAGCCATAGGCACATGTCGTTTTAAAGTTCTTTTGCTTGTGCACATGGATACCTATATGAAAGTAATCAGTGCAAGTCGTGGCCTCAATCCAAAATTCTAAACACCCGGACACAATTCCAATCCTCAAATCGAAATACCAAACACAATATGCCTTCTTACCCCCTTATTCAAATATACAACATACCTAGTTGTGAATGACATATATTTTTGTTTACGAAAAGGAGCATAATCTCTGACCTCAACATCGATTGATGCACACAACCATCTTTTATTGTGAAGTGTCAAGTCTTACAAGAAAATTTAAAAGGTGAGAAAGGCTTTGCCGAACACAATAGAGATTGCATGATACAAATTTGCAACACCAATCCTATTGCTAAAATGCTAACCAAATTGGTTGAGCATATTACATGCTACTGTCTTTGAGTGGTTGCAATGAGAGAGCAGAGAATCGCGACCCTCCACACGCTGAAGTGAGAACCACGTATGGATTCAGAACACATCAAAGAGGGTATAACCTACAAGAAGGGAAACTCTCGTATTTCCAATTATCTCAACATAAACCACATACCTTGATCCGCCATATGGCGCCAGAAAAAGGAAAAAAAAACAGCTCTCAAACAGATTCGAGTCACTACTTGTGTTGGTAAGTTATAAAAGTTATAAAAGCTACCCTCCACAAGAGACATGCAAAGGGACGTTCCTCGGTTATTGGGGTCCATACATTTTGAGTGTGGCTAGCTTTCATCAGCATAAAAATTAGTTAAGTCACATCCAACTCATACACCATTTAATTCTACCTGAAGATTAATGTGTTTTTGTTAAACTAAATGACATCCCGCGTGTTGCCGTGGGAGTCAGTTGCAATATATTTCAATAAGATTTGATTGTGTGGAATATAAATGTTTAAATTAATAATATGTGAAACTGAAATTAAGAATACATATGACTTATTATATTTGATTATGTATATATGTAAAATGTATTGAATACTCTGTCCGTCCAAAAATACTTGTTGGAGAAATAGACAAAAATGAATGTATCTAGAATTAAAATATGTCTAGATACGTACATTTCTCCGACAAGTATTTTCGGACGGAGAGAGTACAAGTAGAATAATAGAATGAAAAATATTTTTCCATGCATGGTTTTCTCCGACAAGTATTTTCGGACGAAGAGAGTATAAGTAGAATAACAAAATAAAAAGTATTTTCCCATGCATGGTTACATGTGGTGGGTCTTTTCCCATGCATGGTTGCATGTTGAGGTGGGTGGTGGGTCTTATCCCATCTATAATCATATGATGATGTGGCAATGCTCGCATGTTGAGATAAGTAAGTTAGTGAGGATGACTCTCTTAGATATACATATAGGATTATACAAGTAGAGAAGAGAGATAGAAGGCATCAAAAGGGGACGTGATCACCGCCCTAGGTGCTGACTCATCAAACTCATAGTTGATGATGACACAACGGAGAAGATGGTAGAAGTGCAAGACTCTAAATTCAATCATAATCGTCTGCTTAACGTCCACTGCGATCGAGAGGAATGTTAGAAGTATATTTCTGTTTAAAATAGAGATAAAAGTCAGAGATAGAATAGATTTAAGGCATGTACGACTCATCCTTTACTCTAAGCCTCTCTCACATCAATAAAAATATATTGGGAATTCATATTTTCTACAGATTTGACTTGGTTAATTTTTTGTTCCAATTCTAACGACACTTTGCTACGTTATCTTTTGTTAAAACAACCCCGGGGCAAAGGTACAAAATTAAGATCTTAAACTTTAACAGTACTACGAGTTTCCAACTAAACTTATTGCAAAACGTATGCTTATTACTTATACGGTTTTGCTAAAACTCATTTGAATGAGAAATAGATTGGTCTCATTCACTTTTCCAATCGTCGGATCCAGCTGCACCACGATTAGTGTTTGTCAACGTGGAGAGCTTCGTAGCGATGTGTGTGTGCCCATCTGGTGTTCGGCTCGCGACCCGCCCCCTTTTTTTGTCTTTGCAGTCCGGCCCGGACTGTTTTTGACGCAAAAGCCCAGGCCTGTCTAGAATAGGATCTGCTAGTTTTTTATGAGCAAATCTGTTGCTAACGGAGTGGCTTCAATTTTTTCTTTTTTTGGGCAAGCAAGAGAATCCTGGCTGCTGCACATTGCTCCAATATTTATATCAGCGGCCTCAGTACTGTAGTGTCATGCCCTTTCTTTGTTTTTTTTGTTATGGGAATGCAGACCTTAACTTTTTTATTGATTTTCTTGTTTTCTTCTACAGCACATTTTTGTGTAATACCTTTTCCTTGTTCTAATTCATCCCAAGGTCATGTTTTTGTGTTTTCCCCGTGTATGTAGGATGGTGTGCCCAATCTGCCATTCGCATTGTGGGAGCGATAACGAGCAGAGTTTTCACATTGTTATCCGTGATGACTCTGAAGCTTCAGCGGTAATCTTTTTTCTTCTTTTCTTAATTGTTTTTTTCTTGCCGTCATTTTATTAACATGAAAGCATTTTTTTTCTTTTTTTGATATATTTCATGTTTTTCCTTTTTTCTTGTTTTGTCAACAGAACATTCCATGCACTGCAAGGAATAAGTTTAAGCAGGTGTCTGGGTTGAACTTTAAGGTAGCCGGCGACGGCATTTTTTTGTTCTTAGTTTTTTGTTAGTACAACCCTCCCCCTGAGCGTAACTGCAACTTAGCACACCCAAGCGTAACCGGGCGTCGGGGGGAGGGTTGTCGGCGTCGATGAAAATTGGTTTCCATTTTTTTGTTAGGGTTTTTTGTTGTAGTCTCAACCGCCCCAACCCAAGCGCAATCGCAACTCAGCACACCCAAGCTCAAATGGGTGGAGGGTTGTTGGCGTCGATGAAATCGGTTTCCATTTCTTTTTGTTAGGGGTTTTCTGTTGTTGTAGTTGCAACCGCCCCAACCCGAGCGCAATCACAACTCAGCACACCCAAGCACAACCGAGGGTCGGGGCGGAGGGTTGTCGGCGCCGATGAAATCGGTTCCATTTTTTTGTACTTGCAACCGCCCCAACCCGAGCGCAATCACAACTCGGCACACCTAAGCGCAATTGCAAGACATATAACATGACCGCAACCGGGGGTCGGGCGGAGGGCTGTCGGCATCGATGAAATCAGTTTCCATTTTCTGTTTGTTAGGTTTTTTTGTTGTTGTAGTTGCAACCGCCCAAACCCCAGCGCAATCGCAACTCAGCACACCCAAGCACAACCGGGGGTCTGGGTTGGAAGGAAAGTTGTCAAGGTCAGTTACATGTGTGTTGGGAAACGTTGCATGGAAAACAAAAAAAATTCTACGCACATGCAAGAACTATCAAGAAGATGCATAGCAACGAGAGGTTTATGTGTTCTGTCATTTTGTCTTTATTGCAAATATGTTTTGCTTTTTTCCTCTTATTTCCTAACACAGTTTTCACCTTTTTTTCCTTTTTGTTTGTATTGGTTGATATCACTGTGATAGCCTGGCTTATTAGGGATGATAGACTACTCATATCAATAAGGAATTCCTTCTTTTCCGGAAGCTCATTCGGACAGAACTCCAAAGTTAAGCGTGCTCAGCTTGGAGTAATTTCAGGATGGGTGACCGACCGGGAAGTTGCTCCCGGGTGCGCACGAGTGAGGACAAAGTGCGCATAAAAGGCTAGTATTGATCTGTGGGGCTAGTCTAGATCCTGCCAGGAGTAACGACCACCGGCGGGTGTGTCCAGGGCGTTACAATCACATAGAAAATCCTGAAGAAATTTGTTCAACCATTGAACTTGGCTCCAGAAGGGGTTGTTGATATCACATATGTTTTGTTTTGCTTTCTATTTTTGTTTTGTAGTTTTGTAATTGCCCTAGTTGCAAGTCCACCATCGACTCGCAACTGTGGGTGCCCGCATGCCACTTGCAAGTAGAACATCGACTCACAACTAGGGTTGTTTACTCGATGCCACTTGCAACTCAACCATCAACTTGCAACTCGGCCTTTTGTTGTTCTTTTGCAATTGCCTAGTTGCAAGTCAACCATGGACTCGCAACTGTGGAGGCCCGCATACCACTTGCAAATTGATCCTCGACTCGCAACTGGTCTATTTTTGTATGTAGTTTTTGCAATTGCCCTAGTTCCAAGTCAACCATCGACTCACAACTGTAGGTGGCCTGCATCCCACTTGCAAATAGACCCGCGAATCGCAACTAGTCTATTCTTTTTTGTAGTTTTGTAATTGCCCTAGTTGCAAGTCCACCATCGACTCGCAACTGGTCTGTTTTTTTCTAGTTTTGTAATTGCCCTAGTTGCAAAGTCCAACATCGACTCGCAACTATGGGTGCCCGCATGCCACTTGCAAGTAGACCATCGACTCGCAACTAGGGTTGTTTACTCGATGCCACTTGCTACTCGACCAACAACTTGCAACTCGGCTTTTTTGTTGTTGTTTGCAATTGCCCTAGTTGCAAGTCAACCATCGACTCGCAACTGTGGGGGCCCGCATGCCACTTGCAAATAGACCCTCGACTCACAACTGGTCTTATTTTTTACTTTTCTAATTGCCCTAGTTGCAAGTCCACAATCGAGTCACAATTTTGTGGGTGCCCCGCATGCCACTTGCATGTAGACCATCGACTCGCGACTGGTCTATTTTTTTCTTGTTGTTAGGCCTTTTTGTTGTAGTTGCGACTGCTCCAACCGCAACTACGGAACATATAATGTGACCGCAACTAGAGGTCGGGGGATAGCTGTCGGCACCGATGAAATCGGTTCCAATTTTTTTGTTAGGTCTTTTTGTTGTAGTTGCAACCGCTCCAACCCGGAGCAATTTGCAACTCAGCACACCCTAGTGCAACTGCAGGACATATGATGCAACCACAACTAGGGGTTGGGGGAAGGGTTGTCAACGTCGATGGAATACAAGCAACTGTGGGGCCAGCATGCCACTTGCAAGCGGATCATCGACTTGCAACTTTGGGTGGTTACTCGATGTTAGTTGCAACTCAACCCTGGACTTGCAACTAGCCAATTTTTGTGTGATGCTTCGTAATTGCCCCGGTAGCATGTCCACAATCGTCTCGCAACTGCAAGGGCCCGCATGCCACTTGCAAGTAGACCATCGACTCGCAACTGCTCTTTTGTGTTGTTGTATGTTGTTGTTTTTGTTCTTGTTCTTGGTTGTTGTTGTTATTGTTGTTGTGTTGGTTGTTGGGGGTGTTTACTCGATGCCACTTGTAGCTTGACCGTCTACTAGCAAATGGTCTACTTGCAAATAGACCATCGACTCGAAACTGGTCTGTTTTTTTTACTTTTGTAATTGTCCTCCTTGTAAGTCCACCATCGAACCGCAACTGTGGGTGCCCGCATGCCAGTTGCAAGTAGACCATCGACTCGCAACTAAGGTTGTTTTACTCGATGCCACTTGCAACTAGACCATGGACTTGCAACTGGTTTGTTTTCTGTATGTAGTTTTTGCAATTGCCCTAATTGCAAGTCCATCATTGACTTGCAACTGTGGAGGGCCCGCATGCCAATTACAAATAGACCCTCGACTCGCAACTGGTCTGTTGTTTTTTGTAGTTTTGTAATTGCCCTAGTTGCAAGTCCACCATCGACTCGCAACTGTGGGTGCCCGGATGCCACTTGCAAGTAGACCATCGACTCACAACTAGGGTTGTTTACTCGATGCCACTTGCAACTCGACCATCAACTTGCAACTCGGATTTTTTGTTGTTGTTTGCAATTGCCCTACTTGCAAGTCCACCATCGACATGCAACTGTGGGGGCCCGCATGCCACTTGCAAATGGACCCTCCACTCGCAACTGGTCTGTTTTTGTTTTGTAGTTTTTTAATTGCCCTAGTTGCAAGTCCACCATTGACTCGCAACTGTGGGTGCCCGCATGCCACTTGCAAGTAGAACATCGACTCGCAACTAGGGTTATTTACTCGATGCCACTTGCAACTCGACCATCAACTTGCAACTCAGCTTTTTGTATGTAGTTTTTCCAATTGCCCTAGTTGCAAGTCAACCATCGACTCACAACTGTGGGGGCCCGCATGCCACTTGCAAGTAGAACATCGACTCGTAACTAGGGTTATTTACTCGATGCCACTTGCAACTCGACCATCAACTTGCAACTCAGCTTTTTGTATGTAGTTTTTGCAATTGCCCTAGTTGCAAGTCAACCATCGACTCGCAACTGTGGGGGCCCGCATGCCACTTGCAAATAGACCCTTGACTCGCAACTGGTCTATTTTTTGTATGTACTTTTTGCAATTGCCCTAGTTGCAAGTCCACCGTCGACTCACAATTGTGGGGGGCCTGCATCCCACTTGCAAATAAACACTCGACTCGCAACTGGTCTGTCTTGTTTTGTAGTTTTATAATTGCCCTAGTTGCAAGTCCAACATCGACTCGCAACTTTGGTGTCTGCATGGCACTTGCAAGTAGACCATCGGCTCGCAACTAGGGTTGTTTACTCGATGCCTCTTGCAACTTGCAACTCGGCTTATTTTGTAGTTTGTTTTGCCCTAGTTGCAAGTCCACCATTGACTCACAAATGTGGGTGCCCGCATGCCACTTGCAACTCTACCATCGACTTGCAAACTCATTTTTTTGTACTTTGTAATTGCCCTAGTTGCAAGTCCACCATCGACTAACAACTTGTTTGTTTTTTGTCTGTACTTTTGTAATTGCCCTAATTGCAAGTCCACCATTGACTCGTAACTAGTCTGTTTTTTGTCCGTACTTTTGTAATTGCCCTAGTTGCAAGTCCACCATTGACTCGCTACTGTGGGGGCCCGCATGCCACTTCTAAATATACCATCGACTTGCAACTAGGTCTTTCTGGTTTGTTGCCACTTGAAAGTCGACATTCCCCCTTCAACTCGTTCATTTGTTTTTTCATGCCACTTGCAAGTGGACACTCGACTTGCAACTGGTTTATTTATTTTGATGCCCACTTGCATGTGGACATTCGGCTTGCAACATTTTTTTTGTTGATTCCAGTTCAAGTCAATGGTCAACTTTGCAACTGGGTTTTCTTGTTTCATGCCACTTGCTAGTCGAGGGTCGATTAGAAACTGTGGGATCATATTTTGTTTGTTTGTTGCCACTTGCAAGTAAAGTGTCATTATTTGCATTTTTTGTGTTTTGTGATCTTACGGAGTCCACCATTTTTCTTTTTGACTTGCAACTATGATTCTTTGTGTTCATGCCTCTTTTTTTGCAAGTCCAACCTTTTTTGATTCGATAGTTTATATTTCACAAACACTTTTTTCCGTATCTTTTTGAAGCTAAAATTTTGCAACCAAGCGCCAACTAACTTGAGAACCCCTAGTTGTTACTCCTTAGTGAACACACAACTATATTTTTTTCCTTTTTTCGTCTCTTTTTTGTTGATTTTTGTTGTAGGCGCACTAGTGTTTTTAGTGACCCTTTTTTTAATCTCAATTTTTTACAAGGACAGACCCCCAAAATGCTTTCTGTATGTGTTTTTAGACTAAACACAGTGTTCTGTAGTCAACTGCCATTTTTAAACTTTTTTAGGGGGGTTTTCTGCAAGATCTCCACAGCAACAATGGTTCTCCGATGTATATCCACACAGACACATTTATTTTTGCATTTATTTTGTCTCCCATTTGCACTGTTTGAATCGGTGGCGCAGAGGAGGAGGAGGAGACGGGGACGACAAGCTCGAAGCCTTTGGCGAACGAGATGGCCGTGGACGAGCCTCCCGCTCCGCACCTCTGCTCGACGCACGGGGCATCCGATTTGGAGACGGCGAGGCAAATACATTTTAAAACATTTTTAATACATAATGAATGTTGTTTAATGATATTATACATTTTCAAATGCATCTTTATATTTTTAATACATGATAGGATTTTTTTAATATGTGAGAACACTTTTTGTGAAATATCATAACAAATGTAAAAAATATATATATTTCATTTTTTTCTACAAGGAGCATGAAAAATAGAAAAACTTAAACAGGAAAAATAAAAAAAACTTCAACATTTTCTATAAGAAGCACAAAAACCAAACAGAAAACCGGTAGAGAACTGCACATTAGAAAAGTTATACAAAGGACAAACTTAGGCCGGACGTTGCTTGTGGCAGCGCTGCTGCTGGCAAAAAAAATCCCAGCCAAGCACAAATCGTACTCACAGAGAAAGAAAACCAAGGTAGAAGCAACTGGATCGTGCGATGCAATTTCGCGTGCGTGTACAACAGACATCCAAAACGCAACAACCAAAAACTGACGGGCCAAACCGGAAAACAACAACTAAAACCAGCCCAAACTAAAAACTGGCCCAGTGGACGAAAGAAGTCAAAGGGGGACTCAACCAGGCTGCAACAACAGGGGATGACGTCATGTGAATGAGACCATACTTATGTCTCAGCTAAATGAGTTCTAGGCGCTCCCTTACTTATAAGTCCACAGTACATTGACGGTAAAAAAACTCACGAGGAATGAATTTGCAAATGATACGAGTGACGCTGTGATCGAGTAATATTACACCCCAGCTAGCTAGATAGAGAGACCGGAGCCCCTAAACTTGGCCTCGGTGATGGCATCGATCTTTCGTGCCGTCTCCGGCGATAGATGGTTCTCCCAGTCCCCGACCTGGCCGCGCCGGAAGAATGAGCTGTTCTCCACAACGCCAAACGTGAGCTCTGTCTTGCCACCCTTTGTCGCTTCGAGCCCAGTCATGTGCTCGAACGAGCACAGCTTGACGATGGCGTCCACCACGCCGTCTTCCTCCTCCTCCACACTGAACGGACATCCGACAAACTCCGCCAGCCTCCGCACGTGTGCCGCCGGGTCACGACTCATCTCTTCGTACCTGAAGAAGAGCACCTGCTCGGGGTTCGCGGAGTGCGCGCGCCAGTACCCGAGGACATGGTCCCAGCACGGCCCGAACGGCGACACGCCGTCGCAGAAGTAGTCGGCGGCGGCCTGGACTGAGAGCGGCTCCAGTCCGTCCCCGACCCTGAATTTGTTCGCGAAGTTCCAATGCGAGATCAGGGTGTCCTTGGGGTCGCGGCACACGCACACGATCTTGCAGCCCGACGCCACGACTGACCTCGGCAGCGACACGAAGGGGGCGTGCGTGGCGAAGAGCCTGGGGTCCGGGAGCTCGTCGAGGTCCGGGATCCTGTTCTGCGTGTAGAGCTGGTACTCGAGAAACTTGATGCACTCGTGAGGACCACGGGTGTTGAACGGGTGGTCGGAGGAGTCCGCGGGGTGCTCCCTCCGGTGCACCGTGGAGTAGAGGAGCGCCTTGATCCACGTCGTGCCGGACTTGGGCAGCGTGGCGACGATGATGTCCGAGGGGCGCGCGGCGAAGCATGCGTCGGCGACCATGGTGCCGACCATTGGAGCCAGGCTGCTGTGCCAGCCATTGTCGTGGCGGTAGAGCTGGTAATTGGAGAGGGCAGGGGAGCACGGCCAGGAGGACACCAACTTGGTGAACTGCTGGTAGAGCTCTTCGTTGGTTTTGGCCTCGCCTTCTTGCGGTGGAGAGATTCGCATGGAGGAGGAGGAAGACATCGTGTTGCAGAGAGAGCCTGCGGTCAAGATAATTGCAGCAGCATATATAAAGTTATAAACCCAAGCTCTATTTATACAGAAGAGAGCCATTGCATTATTCTCTGCATCGAAATGTGGTTGGTAGTTGCCATCAATCATGCTGACATGGCAGTAATGTAATCCCCACGTGGTGCAATCCGTCAAGTACATCGATATGATGTCGAGGGCGTGAGATGATACTTCTACACAAAAGGGATGGCTTTGCGGCCGGTCGGATCTTGGATCGGCGCGGCGGCATGGAGGGCCTGGTGAATGGATCGGCTGTACGTGTGGTCTGGCTTCCGGCCAGATCTGATCTGGGCGATGCGGCCTGTCTTATGCGCGGCGCGGTGGTCCGTGGCGGTCCCGTGCATACGAGGTTGGATGGAGATTTCTCGAGCGGATCTGGGTGAAACCCCTGCTCTTGGCTTGTTGTTAAGGCCGGCGATGGTGGCGTTTTCTGCGTCGTTCCCTTCTTGAAGGCATCATCGTGGAGAAGCTCTAGAACCCTATCCGCCGCCTCTGGGGAAACTCTAGATCGGTTGATCGGATGACGGCGGCGCTCTTGTGTCGTATCTCTCTCGGGGGCGTCATTTTTGGAGGTATGCATAGGCTCGAGGGACCAGTGGACGGCATTTGCGGTGGAGCGGCGTTCCATGTGACGCAGCGACGACGTGGAGTCTCGGCGGCGTGGCGCGGCAGGGCCTCGGCGATGGATGTGTGATGATGGACGCGCGTAGGGAGAAGGCGTTGCTTGGCGCCGTGACGGCGTTGACAGCAGGCCTGGCAAGGTCTATGCGTCAGTATTTACTCCGAAAATGGATCGATTAAGACGGCGGCAATGACCTAAGTGTGTTGGACCGGTTTGTGCCTCAGACCTGGTATATGGTTTGGTTGGGGTCTCTGACTTTAGATGTTAGGTTTAAATGGGAGGTCTGAGTTTGGCTCACGCTTTTTGTACCTCTTCATCAATGAATAGAAGTAGCGACAGATGTTGCTAACATGATGATTTCAGATATATTGATGTATTACTTTATAAGATCTTCGTGAATAATTAAGAAAATAATTGTATACATTGTGTTGCAGAGAGAGCCTGTGGTCAAGGTAATTGCAGCTGCATATATAACCATATCTTATCTTACAACTGAAGGGTACGACTGAATCAATCTGGTGCCTTAAAGAATCTGCAATAAACAAAATGTTCGCGTGAACGGCGCGCGCGTTATTCTATTCGAGTGCAAACGAAAATGTGGCTGGTACCAGTGATGCTGGCACAGTATCTAAGCCCCACTTGGTGTAATCTGTCCGTAATACAGTACACTCATGTCGAGTTCGTCTGAACTTTCGTTAAAAAGTGTAATTCTCAAGCAGATTTAAGGGCAGTTCTAACCCATCCCTTATAACCGGTTAGTGAAGTAAAAAGTGTAATTTCACTAATCGACACCTAGTCGATCCCTTGTCCGCTGTAAGGAAGTAAAATTTTACTCCTCTGTCCAATCTTCTTCCTAAATATACTCCATGAAAAGGGGCCGGAATAAATTTTTGCTCTCTCTCGCCTCCCCCTGCTGCTCATGTGCGCCGCCGCCCACCGCTACTCCCCCACGCGATGCCGCCACCCGCTGCTGCTCCCCGCACGCCGCCCGCCGGTGCTCCCCCGTGCGATGCCGCTACTGGCGTGGCTGTGGGTAGGACTACTGCCCGCGGAGAGGCCGTAATATCGAATCTCAACGGTGCCGTCGGAGGGAGCTCGAGGCCGAGGTCCCTGCATGCACGCACCTCCTCCATGTCCATCGCGACACTGGCGAACGAGTGGTGGTACAGTGAGGAGGAGGCGCACGAGGACGAGGACCCACCAGCCTGCTTCCCCACCGTGACCACCATGGGGGTGTCGACGTCGGGGGTGCAGCCATTGCGCTTGTGCCAGCTCTTCTTCATCTCCCACGCACGGTCCAGCCACGCCTCCCGCGTTGCCGCTCCCGCCGGACCACGATGAAGCTGCTCCGTCGCGGCTGCGCCGACCCGCGCTGCAGAAGCCGTGCCCACTGCTCCTCGTTGTCCTCCCGAAGCCCTTCTTCGATCATGTACTCCACCCCAGCCACGCGTGCGGCAGCAGCAGAGTCCGGGCCCCCTCGCAGCCGTCGTCGCGGCGGCATCGGTCCTGCACCACCCTCCATCCTCACCGAGCACGACTACGACCACGACGGCGGCCGGTCATGGTGCGGCATGGCGAGAGCACCGGGTGGAAGGCCGTGCGTGGCGCGCTTGGTCACCAGCGTTTTTGGCGTGGTCACCAGCGTTTTTGGCGTGGTCACCATCGTCGCAGACACGAATGTTAGATGTTCGACGAAATGCATAAACCAAAAGGTAACTTTACTCCGCTAAATTTAAGAGATCAGCTAGAATCGACCAAAACTTAGTGGAGTAAGTATACTCCACTAAGAGTTTTAGTCCGCTAACTTTTAAGGGATCGGTTAGAGTTGCCCTAAGATGCCCTCACTCCCATCGACAGGGATACAAGGCGATGCGACGGTGGCTGGAAGCGGGATGATGTGCAGGTCTGCAGGATAGTCGGTGCTCTCCGGACGCCACAATCCGGCTAGCGAAACGTCATCAGTCGGCAACAAGGTTGTTGCGAGTGATGGATTTGATGACAAGTTTGCATATACTCTCGTTGATATGCGAGCAGCGTGCCCTCCACGACCTTCATGTTCCCTCCACGTCGTCTTTGTGCCATCGTCGGCCCATTCATGCCCGCCTCTCGACCACCACCTTCGTGACGTGGATCTGTCAGTCATGAGCTTAACTACCTCCACGCGCCGCAAGCTCAGTCCGTGCGAGCTCCACCAACTCCGACATCGTGAGCTCTATCTCGTCATGAAGTCTGGGGCATATTTGGTAGGCTGCATGAGGCCCAACTAGGCCCGTGCAATGCAAAAAATCGGGCATTTCGTAGTATGACCTATTTTTGTTTCTCGACCTGCATGGAACTTAAAGCACTCTCGGCCCAAACTGGGGGGACGACCGATTCAGCCTTTTTCATGAGCCAGCTCGCTCGAGCCACGCATGGCTCTCACCTGCGTGTGTTGGAAAGCGCGGGAGACGGCGAGGCGTCTCATACCCCATTCCCTTCTCTCCCGCCACCGCCTACTCCAATTCACACCATTCTCCCTCACTCTATCTCACCGTCCGTTTCATGTTCTCCGATGGCCAACCCTCAATCACGGCACCCCATTCCCATCCTCGTTGGTAGCAGCCTCATCCAAGTCTGGTGGGTGGCTGTCGTGGCCTAGCAAGGAATTGGCCTCATTGCGGCTATATAGGCCACTTCCCCCAACTACACCAGGCCGCGTTTAGCAGCCATTGACTCACTGTCGGCGTTTGTGCCAGTCCGTGCGACTGTGGAGGTGGCTCTACGGGAAGCACATGTGTTGCTGGAAGCCCATCGGGCGTGCCTGGTAGGGGGGTTTTACCCCCGTGCGAGGGTTTTCTCCCTTGCTCCGGGTCAAGCCAAAGGAATTGTGGCCAGAGCATCGGCGACGACACCCTTTTCCTCCACTGTGCGCGTATGAGTAGCATCAATGAAGTGGCGAGGACCCTTGGATTAGGCCCTGCAATGGTCGGGCCATCTGCGGCGGTCGGACCCCTGTTCCTAACAGGGTTTGGTCCATGACCAACATTCCTTTGGCGGCAACCGCTTCGGTATGCTATCATTTCTCCATGCTCCTGTTACTAGTTAGGGGGTTTTCGTTCGTTTCGAATCAATTGGGTTCATTTCGAATCGAACCAATTTGATCGATTCGGAGCCATGTTATGTGCTTGCTTAGAGAGTGCTTACTAGCTATCATGACAATGCTAGATTGGTAGTTATGTTCTTGCATTGCTATCATGACAATGCTACATTGGTAGTTAATTAGGGTGTTCTTGGTATGATCACAATGCCAGTTAGGGTGTTCTTGGTTGATCACAATGCTAGTTAGGTTGTTGCTATAATCAAAATAGTTGCTAGGTTGTTGGTATGATCACTATAGTATGTCTGCATCATCATATAGTAGGTACTACGTTCTTGCGTGATCATAGAAGGACAATGCATATGCATGCTATAAATAGTAGGACTGATGTGCATGCATTTTGGGGAGTTCTATGATGTTCTGTTCATAGCACTGACCAATTGCAATTGACATGATCAGTGGCAGTTGCAATTGGACAATGCTATGATCAAATAATAACACTACCCAAGTGCAACTGCCAATGATCATTGATACGTCTCCAACGTATCTATAATTTTTTATTGTTCCATGCTATTATATTATCTGTTTTGCATGTTTTATATGCAAATATGCTGTTTTATATTATTTTTGGGACTAACCTATTAACCTAGAGCCGAGTGCCAGTTTATGTTTTTCCTTGTTTTTGAGTTTCACAGAAAAGGAATACCAAACGGAATAAAACCTTCGCGATGATTTTTCTTGGACCAGAAGACAACCAGGAGACTTGGAGATGAAGTCGGAGGAGCCACGAGGCGCCCACAAGGACTGAGGGCGCGCCCCCAACCCTTGTGGGCCCCTCGTGCACATCCTGACCTAATTCTTTCGCCTATATATACTCTTATACCCCCAAACCACTAGAACAAGCCACGAAAACACTTCTCCACCGCCACAACCTTCTGTACTCGTGAGATCCCATCTAGGGGCCTTTTCCGGCGTCCTGTCAGAGGGGGATTCGATCATGGAGGGCTTCAATATCAACTCTATTGCCCTTCCGATGAAGCGTGAGTAGTTTATTTCAGACCTACGAGTCCATAGCTAGTAGCTAGATTGCTTCTTCTCTCTCTTTGATTCTCAATACCACGTTCTCCTCCGTTCTTGGAGATCTATTCGATGTAATACTTTTTTGCGGTGTGTTTGCTGAGATCCGATGAATTGTGGATTTATGATCAGCTTATCTATGAATATTATTTGAATCTTCTTTGAATTCTTTTATGCATGATTTGATATCTTTGTAATTCTCTTCGAACTATCGGTTTGGTTTGGCCAACTAGATTGGTTTTTATTGCAATGGGAGAAGTGCTTAGCTTTGGGTTCAATGGGTGTCCTTTCCCAGTGACAGTAGGGGCAGCAAGGCACGTATTGTATTGTTGCCATCAAGGATAAGAAGATGGGGTTTTCATCATATTGCTTGAGTTAATTCCTCTACATCACGTCATCTTGCTTAGTGCATTACTCCGTTCTTTATGAACTTAATACTCTAGATGCATGCTGGATAGCGGTCGATGTGTGGAGTAATAGTAGTAGATGCAGAATCGTTTCGGTCTACTTGACATGGACGTGATGCCTATATTCATGATCATTGCCTTAGATATCGTCACAAGTTTGCGCTTTTCTATCAGTTGCTCGGCAGTAATTTGTTCACCCACCGTATTATTTTATATCTTGAGAGAAGCCTCTAGTGAAACCTATGGCCCCCGGGTCTATTTTCCATGATATAAGTTTCTATTTTCCATCATATAAGTTTCCGATCTATAATTTTAGTTTCCGATTTACTATTTTTGCAATCTTTTACTTTCCGATCTATAAACCAAAAATATTTACTTACCGTTTATCTTTCTCTATCAGATCTCACTTTTGCAAGTAACCGTGAAGGAATTGACACCTTTTATCGCGTTAGGTGCAAGTTGTTGTTTGTTTGTGCAGGTATTCGGTGACTTGTGCATTGTCTCATACTGGATTGATACCTTGGTTCTCAAACGGAGAGAAATACTTATCTCTACTTTGCTGCATCACCCTTTCCTCTTCAAGGGAAAAACCAACCCAAGCTCAAGAAGTAGCAGGAAGAATTTCTGGCGCCGTTGCCGGGGAGATCTACGCCAAGTCAAGACATACCAAGTACCCATCATAAACTCTCATCCCTTGCATTACATTATTCGCCATTCGCCTCTCGTTTTCCTCTCCCCCACTTCTAAAACGATTTTCAAAAAGATTTGCCCTTTTATTCGCCCTTCTTTCCGTATGTCTTTTTGTTTGTGTTTCCTTGTGCCTTCTATTTGCTTGCATCTTTGCTTGCTAAAAATCTACTGATATGGATCCACTTAAAGTTTTCTACTTGGATCATCTTCGATCTATTTGTGCTCGTGCTGAAACCCCAACTAGTTTAGTTGAGGGAAAATCTTTAGATGAGCATGCTCATTTTGCGCGTCACCGTTTGTCTGGAAAAGGGAGACTCTTATGGAATCAAATAAACAGTTTGCTGTGTTATGCTTGGAATCTTTGTGAAATTTGTGATTTTACTTGTTGATCTAAGAACCCTAAAAACACCTTCCCTACCTATGTGAGTTTAATGATAATGAAATCTTATCTTCTTATGAAAAGGGTGTTTATAGTTACTATGATATCAAACAAATTGAAGAATTTGTTGCTTTTAAGGGTGCTCATGAAGTTGCTTCTTTGATTGAAAAGTATGATATTACTCTCTACAAATCTGAAAATTCTGACATACTTAAATATTGCTATGAAAAATATGCTCATAATGCCTATGTTAAGGAATTTATTGAGAAAATGACCGTTGCTTTGGAAGAAAATAATGATATGCATGAATTTATAGATAATTATGATTCCAATGATTTGATTGAAATATCCCTTGATGAACATGATGCTTGCTATTCTTATGGCCATGATGCCAATATTTGTGGAGATGAATTTGCTATAGTTCCTTATGTTAAACATGAGATTATTGCTATTGCACCCATACGTGATAGTTCCTTGAATCAAAAGCATGGTTGCAATGATGTTATTATAAATTCTATTAATGTCAATTATATGCAAAATCCCAAGCTTGGGGATGCTAGTTTTGCTATGTCCACTACTTGTTGCAATGATCATGATTGGGGTGATTCTTCGTATGATCTTGAAAATTTATTTAAGCCCCATGATGAATATGAGATTGGTAATAATGTTTGCAATAATATTGAAAGTGGGTTTGGAAGAGTGTCAACTTTAGATCCCACATATTTTGAGAATGTTCAATCTTATGAATTTTTTGATAAAAGTGGGTTTGGAGAGGTCATGACTTTAGTTAATGTTGATCCCACTATTTTGGAAGAGTGTCAACTTCGCATGCATGCGGATCGTGTTGAGAATATGTTATGTTATAGCTATATTGTTGAATTTGAATATGATCCCACATGTAATTATTATGAGAGAGGAAAATATGTTTGTAGAAATTTTCATGTTACTAAATTACCTCTTGTTACGTTGAGATTGCTATTGTTTCTTTCTTCTCCCTTGCATATGCTAGTTTTTGCTTGTTTTTGTAATTTGTTTGCCTATAAGATGCCTATGCATAGGAAGTATGTTAGACTTAGATGTGTTTTTAACATGCTATATGATGCTCTCTTTATGCTTCAATTCTTGTCTTTCATGTGAGCACCATCGAAATTATCAAATGCGCGTTAAACGATAGCGCTTGTTGGGAGGCAACCCAATTTTATTTTCCTTTTTGCTTTTTAAGTTCTGTTTTGCATTAAATAATTCATCTAGCATCTGGTTAGATGTGGTTTTTGTGTTTTAGTTAGTGCTTGTGCCAAGTAAGACCTTTGGGATAGTTTACGGTGATAGTTGATTTGATCTTGCTGAAAAACAGAAACTTTTGCGCCCAGTGACATAATTGATCTGAGCTGCTGGAACGCGATAAATTCTTGAATTTTTCACACAATATTGATATACAAGTTGCCTATGTTGTCCTAATTTTTCAGAATTTTTGGAGTTACAGAAGTATTCGGGAATTACAGATTTCTACACTGTTTTGTTTTTGACAGATTCTGTTTTCTATGTGTTGTTTGCTTATTTTGATGAATCTATGGGGTAGTATCGGGGGGTATGAACCATGGAAAAGTTGGAATACAGTAGATATTACACCAATATAAATAAACAATGAGTTCACAACAGTACCAAAAGTGGTGATTTATTTTCTTATACTAACGGAGCTTATGAGATTTTCTGTTGAGTTTTGAGTTGTGAAGTTTTCAAATTTTGGGTAAGGATTTGATGGACTATTGAATAAAGAGCGGCAAGAGCCTAAGCTTGGGGATGCCCAAGGCACTCCAAGGTAATATTCAAGGACAACCAAGACCTAAGCTTGGGGATGCCCTGAAAGGCATCCCCTCTTTTGTCTTCATCTATCGGTAACTTTACTTGAGGCTATATTTTTATTCACCACATGATATGTGTTTTGCTTGGAGCGTATTGTATGATTTGATTCTTTGCTTTTTAGTTTGTCACAATCATCCTTGCTGTACACACCTTTTGGGAGAGACACGCATGAATCGTGATTTATTAGAATACTCTATGTGCTTCACTTATATCTTTTGAGCTAGGCAATCTTGCTCTAGTGCTTCACTTATATCTTTGTAGAGCACGACGGTGGTTTTATTTTATAGAAATTAATGAACTCTCATGCTTCACTTATATTATTTTGAGAGTCTTTAAACATCATGGTAATTTGCTTTGGATATAAATTTAGTCCTAATATGTAGGCATCCAAGAGAGATATAATAAAAACTTTCATATAAAGTGCATTGAATACTATGAGAATTTTGATTCCTTATGATTGTTTTGAGATATGAAGATGGTGATATTAGAGTCATGCTAGTGAGTAATTGTGAATTTGAGAAATACTTGTGTTAAAGTTTGTAGTCCCGTAGCATGCACGTATGCTGAACCGTTATGTGATGAAGTCGGAGCATGATTTATTTTTTAATTGTCTTCCTTATGAGTGGCGGTCGTGGACGAGCGATTGTCTTTTCCTACCTATCTATCCCCCTAGGAGCATGCGCATAGTACTTCGTTTCGATAACAAATAGATTTTTGCAATAAGTATGCGAGTTCTTTATGAAGAATGTTGAGTCCATGGATTATACGCACTCTCAACCTTCCACCATTGCTAGCCTCTCTAGTACCGCGCAACTTTCGCCGGTACCATAAACCCACCATATATCTTCCTCAAAACAGCCACCATACCTACCTATTATGGCATTTCCATACACTACAGAAAAAATACACTTCCGTGATGATACGTGTTTGTCACAGTAGGTCACGTTTTCTGTCATGCATGTACATCCATGACAAATTTATGACAGAATCAAGATAGTCATACCTGTGCTGTCGTAGAAGTATTCCATGACATTACCAAAATTATCATCACGGAAGTGTCCACTTCCATGACGATAAATCACGCGTCACAGAAGTGCTTTCGTCAAGGGTGACCGACACGTGGCATCTACCGTAACGGAACACCATTAAGCTATCGGGTCTGGTTTTGGATCCGATAAGCCGTTAACAGCCCAGACCAATGGGGATTTTCCACGTGTAAAATCATCATTGGCTGCAGGAAACACGTGTCAGCTCCGTGTTGGCACAGGTGTCACTCATCCAATGGGCGAGATGCGCCTACGATATGTTAACACGTGGACCGACCCAAAAGTGGCCCATAAAGTTTAAATGGGCCAGCCCAACTAAAGGCCCACAAGATTTTGCGGACCATAATGGGCCGGCCCAGCTAAAGGCCCACAAGATTTTGCGGGCCATAATGGGCCGGCCCAGGTAAAGGCCCACAAGATTTTTGCGGGCCATAATGGGCCGGCCCAGGTGAAGGCCCACAAGATTTTTGTGGACCATAATGGGCCGGCCCAGCTAAAGGCCCACGAGATTTCGCCGACATTAATGGGCCGGCCCAGCTGTAGGCCCACAAGATTTTGAGGACCCTAGTAGGCCGGCCCATTAACTGGCTGCCATGTTTTGGGCCAAATGCCGGCCCATATTTGATCCGGTCCATTAATGGCCTGCCACGTTCCGGGCCTAATAATGGCCCATATGAGATCCGGCCCGTTAAAAGCCTACCACGTTCTGGGCCAAATTACGGCCCAGATCAGGTCCGGCCCTTTAAGAGGCTTTGGGCTAAATTATGGCCCATATCAGATTCGGCCCGTCAACTGGACGCTATGCTTTTGGGCCCACTTGCTAAAGGCCCATTTAGTAATTCGGCCTGATATTAGTTTCGGCCTGTTAAGGGCCCGTTTAACATTTCGGCCCTATATTAATTTCGGCCTGTTAAAAGCCCGTCATATAGTTGGGCCTAACTACGGCCCGGTTTGCATCCGGCCTGCTCGCAGCCGATAATCTGATTGGGCCAAACAAGGACCGAGACAATTTTGGCCTATTATAAGACCATGATTTGATTGGCACATTCATGGGCCGGGGTCTATTTCGGCCTGCTGCCGGCCCGTAAGCTGTTCGGCACGTTTCAGGCCCAACCTACTTTTCAGCCTCCTAAAGGCCCATTGAGTTTTCTTGGGAAAATAGGGCCGGCGGTTTACTCGGCCTATTAAAGGCCCGAATCTACTAGTGGGCCAGTTTACATTTAGGCCTGTTAACAGACCAAGATGACGGGGCCCATGATGCGGATCATACATGGTGATTTGCATGATGGCCCGATTATGTACCGTAATTTTACGGTTTGGCTGGTTTACTGCGAAGACAGGATATATATATAGTAAAATAACTGCAGCATCGTGAATAAGAAACAAACCTAGCCTATACAATAAAGAAATTACGGCATATTACATCCACTGGGCATCAAAGTTCGCCACTATGATAATAAAGCACAAGCAGACAGCAGATTACATACACTGGGCATCAAAGATCGCCACCAGTGCAACTAAACACGCCGACAAAATAATATACAAAACCGACAGCACTTCAATAGAGTTCAAGAAAGGTTAGCCCTGCTCGGGAGCTGCAGCGCAAGCAGCTGAGCAAGCTGGTGGGACTGCACTTGTTTGACACTTATATCCTCCTCACTCTGAAAGATAAACAAGCAGACAGATGACAGGTTTTGCACATATAAGTATCAGTGCTGACAATTCATCACATTTCTTACTGACGAATAAAGTGACACAGTTCAAAATAGCATTAACACAATATGGTATTGTTCAGGTCAAGACATGGCAGGAAATGACATTGTGAAGGAGTTGGCAGCTTCACGACACCACTGGATTACAGATCAAGAACTCATAAGTATCAATGGTTAGTGTGCTGTCAATTTATCCCATTTCAGATTGGCAAAATAAGATCACTTGCTCTGTATAGTTTAATTTACATGGTATGAAGAAGGAACTTGGTTGTACAACTGAAAACTTAAATTGAGAAGGACAAACTTTTGTTTATGAACTGGAGTACATAATAAACTTTAAACATGCAATTTGATGCAAACACCAAAAATAAACAGCTGTTGCAGTCATGCCTAACCAAATATACACAACAAAGTTTGAAGGCTTGAGAAGGACAAACTTACATTATTGGTGAAGGCAGGCTCTATAAAGCCCTTGTCCATGCTGATGGGGGGGGGGCAATTCAAGAAGTTTACCACAGAATCTTCTTCATAAGCATTGCCTTTATTCTACATTTTGTTAAGAGTAAATATAGATGTGACAATATAAGAAAAAATGGAGAATATTTAAGATAAGATGAAGAGTGATGCTACATAACCAAGTAGCTATAAATGTAAGTACAGCGATACAGGCAAAAGGTACAGCCAAGAGCAATGCAGAGCTAAACTTCTTCAGTACCATCGGTGTTATCCAACCTTATGGTAAGAGTAAATATAGATCTTATGTGTAGAAAATGGAGGGCAAAGGAAAATAAGCTGCAGAGTGATGGTACATGAACAACTACCTGTCAATATAAGTACACTGATAAAGGACAGCAGGTACTTACAAGAACAATGCAGAGCTAAAAAATTTCATTGGCATTGGATATATTCTACACTAATGTAACCATTCATACAGATCAGATAATTTGGAGCGAACAATTGATAAGCAAGCTATCATGCATACTGCTGTCACATAATGAACCAGGTATGTATGCAAGTACAGTGATACAGGACAACAGGTACTAACAAGAGCAAAGCAGCGGGCAGCATATTTGCGATATCCTGTCGTTCTTTTCAAACCGGAATTCTTTTTCGAGCAGATTTCCTGCAAAAAAGATCCGTAAGGCACATGCGGAAAAGTAGAAGTTCAAATTGTCATGCGATATCATAGACAGTACCTCATCCTCGGAACGAGACCAGTGCATAACAAGGTTTTTCCATTCAATGTCTTCTAAATTTAGCACAGGAGACTTCACCAGAAATTCGTTTATAGACTTGCCATCAAAGTGTGATTTCCTCAGGTAACACCAATACTGCTGCAATGCTTCCTTGAAAAGCGCAAGCAAGCTTTGCTCGTCATGACTATCCAGATTGACCCTCGCCTACTTACAACAATGTAATGTAAATCATTGATGTGTTCAATCAGCAGAAAACAGGAAAATAATCACCATGAATAATAGCACTTACACGTAAGTGGGACAGGAAGATGTGAAAATGGTGTTTGTCTTCACTATAATCTTCCAATGATGGGAATATATGCACGTAGTCCCTAACAACATTGAAAGCATTGTCTTTTAAACTGGGAATAACTGGAATGGGGTTCCAATCTGCAGGAATTGGCCGTCTCTGCAGTTGGGATAGGTCTTCGGCCGGTGGACTTGCTGTACTTTTTGCTGGAGTGGGATTTTTCTGTGGTACGGCTGGTGCTATGGCAACTGAAATCGGCATACCTTTTGCTGGAGTGCAGGTCCTGTGTGGTGGGGCTAGTGGTGTGGCCAGTGAAGTATGGGTACAGTCTGCTGGAGTCGGTCCTACGTTTTGTGTCACTGGTTGTACAACCAATATAAGTGGGGTGCTGTCTGATTTCTCCGGCACAACCACGTTTTTCAAGGACTTTGCTGGTGCTCCTTCAGGTTCGGCAATCACCCTCTTCCTTTTTGATGTCTGATGCACAAGAACAACATTTGAGTGGAAAAACATGGTATGATGACAGATGGAATATGTATTGATAATGGATGGGCATGGCATCTCGACATATATGATGAGTAAACTAAGCAGATGGCGGTGCAACAAAGTAGAAGAAATGCAAGACAACATATGCAAGATACGCGCAATCAATAAAACCTTGCCAAATTAGAGCAGGCACCTTGATGGGTGAACATGACAGGCCATCTGCCTTTGACTCCTCGAGGTTAGAATAGTCATTAGGATCATATTCTGAACAAGAATCTACAGGTGGGGAGCGTATGAGTTTCATTGCATCCAGAATGGCACTCAATGCCTTGGTGCCAATTTTGTAAGTCATTGCAGTGTTCCACAATATTCTTCTGATGCGCGGATTCTGATATTCACTGTAATTACGTATAATATCTGAGAACCATGAAAACATAAATAGTTGTGAGATTATCTTTGTAATGCAGAGGATATTCTAATATAGGGGCGCCCCTGTAAACACTTGTGTGCTATCACTGGATTCTGATGAGAGAGCTCATGTGTGCTGTAATATGGTGCGTGCATTTATATAATCTGGCACAAGTACACAAAAAATAGGCTCCAGAAGTAAGGATAGTTGGCAGATGATAGGTTCAAAATATACTGTATAGAGAGTTTATTGCCAAACCATGATAACAAGAGCACACAGCAACTAGGCAGATCATAGTGTACATAAAAGGGGTACACCATAACCACGATATATAAATCGGGAAAGTGGAACTGGCTTGAAAATACGGTGTTGTATTGCCGCTAGTAATTGAAAGCCTATCGATCAAGTACATGCCAGCTCTATCAGCTGTTGACTGCAGATGTCCCTGCTCCCCTTCCTGACAAGGAACATACTGTACGTACTAAATACAGAATAACAAAAGAGGAACATGTTAAAGAACAGAAGAGGAAGCATATTCTTGAGGTTCCGCTTAATTGCATACAATGTTGGTTGCCCACTCATGATGAATCACAGCGCCCAAAGAAATGCAATTCCATGCTGTCTCTCTATATGTGGCAATTTTGAACAAGAGTCATTAGGATCATATTCTGAACAAGAGTCAACAGGTGGGGAGCGTATGAGTTTCATTGCATCCAGAATGGCACTCAATGCCTTGGTGCCAATTTTGTAAGTCATTGCGGTGTTTAGCTTCAAGAGTGGACTGCTGCTAGTGCGACACAAAGCAGCTACACAGATCATAGTGTAGATATAACAGGGAAAACCGTAAGCATCAGAGTAAAATCAGCAAAGTGGAACTTGCTGGAATATATGTGCTAGTATTGCCGGTACGGCTAGAAAGGCTTCGGATACCAGCTCTCTTCAACTGAAGGTGCGGTACTGTTAATATCAGTGTAACTCTCAAAGGCGACACAGCTCCCCGCATTTCCTTGCTATTCTTATAGGATTCAAGTGGGCAGGCCACTACAAATCCTATTCCCATGTTTACAAAATCCTACGAATCAAAGAGGCCCGAAGAGTTCAAAGTGTCCATACCAACCGACCGTATAGACCTCTACACTGCAAATGTCCCTGCTCATCTTCACTACAAGGAACATACTGTACTACTATCATACTCCCTCCGTTCCAAAATATAAGTCTTGGTAGAGATTTCCACTATGGATCACATACAGATGTATCCAGATACATTTTAGAGTGTAGATTCACTCATTTTGCTCCATATGTAGTCCATGGTGGAATCTATACAAAGACTTGTATTTAGGAACGGAGAGAGTACTTATTAAAGAAGAACGGAAGAGGAACATGCTAAAGAAGAGCAAGCAGATTTTGGATAATAAAATGTTCGTTGCGCAGTGCCCACACATGATGAACCAGAGCGCATTAAGAAAGCAACTCCCTGCTGTCTCTCTATATGTGGTGCACGTGCTTTTTCTAAAGTAAAGTAGGAACATTAGCTGACCAATTAAATGTTATCTGTTTTAGTAATATCAGCATCATATCAGATTCGTACTTGAGCAACAAGTTTGGAATTATGAGTGGCACGTTGTTTAGCTTGATGGATTCAGGAGCAGTGCTAAGCAGGTACGATGATGGTACTGAATATAAAGGCATGTCTGCATGCAAGTCGCGTGACTTTTGTCATTTGGGTCAGTCGACCATTTCAGGCGGTTGGATGAAGATCCTACGTCTCCTAACCCTTCTTCTTCCTCGTCTCTGATTCTTCCCATACAGAACACCGCACGGGCCGCCGGCCGGACCACCGGCCCCCACCGCCTGTGTTCCTCCGCCACCCCCACCCCCACCCCCCCACCCGCGTCGAGTTTTCTTCGTTCGGCGAGGCCCCACCACTGCCCCCCACAACCAAAGTCCCCACCCAAGCCCCTTTGTTCACACCGGCGAACTCCGGCAAGCTCTGAAAAATCGACTGACCCAATTTTGAAATTTAGTCTACTGTGATTTAACTAGTGTGGAATATAAAAGGGGAAAACCATAAGCATTGGGAGTATAGTGTTGAGCGTGCCATGGCGGATCTGAAGGTGCAAACCAGACAAAGGCAACTTCGCAACCAATGTTTGCTTTCAACTAGCAAGTAAGTGATGGACAAGAAATCAGAGTAAAGCAGTGGCGATCTATTTTCTTGCTGCGATAAATAAGTTGAGCAGATACGAAAGAGTACCGCCTCTGGTGCGGCGCCGTGTATGCATCTGCTGAGAATTTGACGGTGCTGCGGTAGCGATGGCTGTCGGCGGCGTGGAAGCAGATCTAGGAGGGTAGACGGTGGCGGCGGGGCGCGGTGGACGAGACGGTCGTAGGAGCGGCGCCGGCAAGGTGGACGATGGCGGGGATGAAGCGAGAGGACGGGATGCAAGGATCCCGGTCCGAAGCCGTGGATGAGAGAGGTCGATCTCTTGTAATGGACGGCGGCGTCGGGGTATCAGCTCCGGCATGGTGGAGGAGGACGGCGGTGGATGGGGTGGCGGACGGAGGAGGCTGGGGTGGAGAGGGTGTTTTGGCGCCCACGGAGTACGAATGGGGAAATGGAGGTGGAGAGGAAGGGGGAACCATGTCTTCAGGGCGCGCTTGTCTCAAATGCGAGGAAATTTACAAACTTAGCCCCCGTTTCAAATTTCCTACATCACAGCAATATTAGTCGGTTGGGGATAGGACGGTAATCTCGCATACACCGAATATTTGCCGACGAGAGTTTGTTTTTGGCGCCCATCGTGTATGAATCGGGGAGGGAGTCGATTTCAGCCGAGGACACACTGTGTTTTGGCGCCCACCGTGTATGAATCCGGGTGAGAGGCGGTTATGTCACGTTTGAGTGAAATTACAAACCTACCCCTATCGAAACCTATAGAAATCGAGCAGATAGGCTTTGCGTGGCAGGGATAGGCAGTAGTAATTTCCATCTCACAGATTTTGGTTTCGGGCGGTTACTGCGACTTTCCCCGCTTCGTTCAAATTTTGCAGAGTGCACGTTTACCGTGCCAACTCAATTCGAATCCCGTTTGTATTCTATTTTTTCGGGCGGGATCCATTTTCTATTGGAATAAAATTCTATATACATCATTTTTATATATACTTTCAAAAGCACAACACCCTTTATACATAAATATGGTTTACAAATGGCATGATCTCAGATTCATAAGGTTGTATCCATCAATTTGGATTTTCAAATATTTGAAACCACTTTATGTTGAAATCCAATGTATGCATTCCTCGCTAACTGTCTCCAATTAATGTGTGTTTCATGCGGGTTTTTTTACTTCTCAAACATGTATAATGTGTTTCACACACGCAACATATAGTGTAATCCCGTTTAGACATTAATTGCATATAAACCATGCATTGTTTCTAATTAAAGAATCTATGGATCACCAATATTGATAAACTATATAACATTACACGTGTCCCCAAATTCAAATGAATATGCATGTTTGATACACCAATTTGCGTTATGATATTATCGATGTCGTGATCTCCAGTTTAAATATTTGAATCCCATTTAATCCAGATATTCGTCTCATATAACTATCACTCATGCTTATATAGGACTATCTCTCTAGACCTATACGCGTTCATCGTCTCTCGGGTATCTCTCGTGCTACCTGTATGTCGACAATGATCTTTTATCTTCGTAACACACTGACGGTACTCTCTCCCTCGACCTTCATCACTCTATCTCTCTCTAAGTATATCTCGCTCCCTGCTATGTGTCTCTAACTATGATTCTCCATGTGGAATCTCTTTCTCTCACACAAACACAAAACTTTGTCTTCCGGGGTCTCATTTCTCTCTACTATTCCCCTGTGTGCCACTCGCACACCCCTCATACAGAGATGTCTTTCGCTCCTTAGGTATGAGAACCTACGACTCTTCCTCTTAAATATCTCTTTCTCACACACAAACACAAACTCTGTCTCCCAGGGTCTCATATTTCTCCACTGTTCTCTTGTATGTCGCTCACACACACTCTCTCTCCCTAGAGATATCTTGCGTTCCCTCATATGTTTCTCTAGCTATCACTCTCGTTTTGAAATATCTTTCTCTCTCGCAGACACAAAACTCCGTCTCTCGGGATCTCATTTCTCTCCGATATTTGTTTGTATGTGAGTCACATGCACCCTTTCTTCATCTCTCTCACACCCACACCCATAACTCAGCCTTCTGATCCACTCGACTCCTATCTCTAACGCACACTAGCTAGCATCTTTATCTTTCTATTTATCTGTTTCTCCATCAACCTTCTTTCATTTATAGGTTGATCTCTTTTGCACAATCGTTGTGCCTCACTCCCTCTGCTCGCCATAGATGCATGCTCCAGCCCACGCCACTATCTCTTAAAGACAAAAACACATGCTCAATTGTCGGGCCTTCTTCCCTGCATTCTCGCATGCATGCATATTGTCATACCGATCCGTCTCTCCCATGTCGTTGATCTTAGCTTATGACTTATGTCTTCTTTCTTTTATCTCGATCATGCGCGCGCGCACACACACACATCCCACGTATACATGTATACCTCTCACACATGCACGTTGAAGGTCTCTATGTCTCCATACGTAGTTAATTACCCTCAACCCTAACGCCACATCGAATCGTTCTCTTCTTGTGTGCACATAACTTCCGCCTGGATGGGTAAAACACACACTCACACTTAACAATCTCCTTGTAGCTACCCCCCCTCTCACTCTTCCCCTATATCCCCGAAACCAATAAGACCATCCCTTCGTTTAATTCCCGCCTACATGCACCATCGATATATAGTAGTCTTCCTCGGTGTCTCTCGAACAAACACGTTCTCTCGATGTCGACTACTCTCACGCGCACACACCTTCTCTTCCCTCTCTACGGACATTTTCTCTCTCGCACCCCATCGTTGGTGGCCTCTGCCATACACATCACCTCTCTATGATGAAGCCATGCACACTTAAATTACATCCGCCACCGAGGACCCCGCGACACACACACACACACCCACACACACACACGCACAAACAAACACACACACGCACGCACGCACGCACCCACACCCACCCACCCACCCACCCACCCACACACACACAAACACGCACGCACACACACACACACACACACACACTAAGACTCCATCTCTCTCTCTCTCTGTCACACACACACACACTGAGACTCCATCTCACACACACATGCTCTAGGCGGAGCATTTGTTCCTACCACCCTTCATCCACCCTTACCCGTATGATAAACAATCACCTTAATTTACTTGTATAACATGGACAAATTCCACTTTACTTTAGTAGTTAGCGAACTTATCATCTGTACCCTTATAAAAAACCGAGTTGGCGATGATGGTGTGCCTGCCATCTTGTAATATAGACCGTCTGATCTATATCTGACGGATATAAAGTAAACTATGATAATTTTACAAAAGATAGCCGCACCTCTCTCCACATCCTTATCTCCCACACCTCATTGCTGAGCAATTAAGAAAGAAAGTCTCCGGAACAATCTAGCATGGTGGCCGCTGCCGCCTGCCGGCGCCGTCCATCCCCATGCCTCCGCCCATTCCGACCACCAGTCACCACCACGCTCCACTCCTCCTCACCTTATCTCTCATCTTTCATTTTTTCGATGACATTCTCGAGATACCAGTTTTCTGATAAAATTCTCGAAATATCATTAGTTTTTACACATGGGATTACTCCTGCATGGGTAAATCACAACATGTGTTTTGTAAAAAAATGCATATTGATGTTCCGTGCAATGCACGAGCATCTTGCTTGTAATTATATAACGCAAATCACGAGCAGGAAGTGACATTTTTTTACACAACCACGTTAACATGGCCACGTAAATCACTAGCTAAAGTAAATACCATTATACTTATATCCCGATGCAAAAGGTTGAGTACATGTCTGAAGAGTAGAGTCGCACACACGCACTCTGTCTCTCAGAATCTCACACACACACACCAGTTACGTGACACCCACTTAAGCAGACACGTATGTTACAATTTGTGCACCCGCGGGTACACGTGATGCTGCACATTTATTTAAGCCGGACGGCGAACCCAAACAGTAGCTGCATTCATTCCCCTCCCGCCGCCTCTTCTCTGGTCGCCGTCGCCCGGTAGCCATGGCCCGGCTGAAGGTAACAACATACGCCATACTCCCGCCGAAGCGGCTCTTTAATCTGGAAATTTTAGTGGTCATGCATGCATCTTTTTGTGCTAGCACTCCTATATAAGGGTTGACCGGTCGCTTCCCGCGGACGTGCGCGGGCGGTGGAAGAGGAAGGAGAAGGGAAGCCGGTTGTGGAGTAGGTGTGTAAGTCATCTTACGTTGTGCACTGCGACCAAGGCGGAAAGGAAAACGAGAAAACTTAATGTCTTTTTGCTAGTTAATAGCATTGCATGCAATGAACTAACCACTGCATGTCATGTTTATTAGTCTCAAGTCATTGAAAGCATGCATGACCCACGTCTCTTATTGGTTGATATGTCACAAAACAAGAAACGGGGAGGGAGTTAATGTACCGTGCCTAAGTGTTTTGGGATTATTTGGTTTTCGTAAGGTGACTTACACACCTAGACAGAGGAGTAACGTTTTTACCACAATTTCTTAGGAAACTGAATGCAATAATTGAGTAGTTTTGCAAACTACTACTGCTACTCATGAAATGGTTCAAAACCTATACTCCCTTGCCAGCGCGCGCTTCCCGCATGAAACGGTTAGTGTCGCCCTGGAGCGTCAGTGCTGCATTAATGCCCGGCCAGAGCGGAGGCGACCTCTCACTGGCACCGGCTTTGAAGCGGCGCGATGGCCGAGAGAGCGCCGCTTCCTGGTGCACCGACTGCTCCGCGTCGAGGCTGGCCATAGGCCCTGTTTGGATCCATGGGTTAGAGTTAGTTTGAGCTAGTTGGGACTCAAATAGCCCTAAAGTATCCAAGCATGAGGGTTTAAATTGGAGCAAGTTGCACTGAACCCACCAAAAAAACTATCCCACCCAAGAGGTGCTAACTGGAGATAGTTCTCATTGGGACCACTGAAAAATCACTTCTCTCTCTCCATCAAGTGCATTTATTGTCAATCTAACCCGGTCACCCAAACACCTCTTTGGCTACAGTTAGTTCAGGGTTAGTCATGAGTTAGTCTAACCTCTAGCTAAGTTAGAGTATCCAAACAGGAGCAGTATAGGACATGCAAGTTGCTCAAAGCATACAGTCAAATTCGTACGTGAAAGGATTTTTTTCTTTTTGAAAACGGAACGTGAAAGGAATTTTTTTTAGAATGCTCTTGGCATGTCGCTAACATGTGATGAGTTAACCGACCTCAATAGACGGCAAAAACGCTAGCCCGCCGCACTTTGAGAGAGATGAGGAGGGAGAAGCGATACGGGCTGCTGGATTACTAGAGATAGGTGTCCCACGGAAGCCAAGAAATATGGTGATAGCGTGGGTTAGCCATGTACTAGTATGATGTAACTACACTGGGCTGCCGTGTTTCGTACTCTTCCAGTCCAGTGTGGAGATGATTGGTTGATTTTATATCGCTGAATAATATAAAATATTATGAGTGCAGACGCTCCACCCCGAGGTTCCTTGCTCCTTCTCGGTCGTCGGGAATCTATGTTCTTCCACTCTATTTTTTTACGTGAGCTTTGTTCATCCTTTTGCCAACACGCGACACATCTAGCATCAAGGTGCACGTGTCATGCAAGGATCGTTCCATCTATATGAAGAACACGTGGGACTGGAACTACGAGACGGACATGTACCCAGGAGTGGACGTGCGAACCTGTGTAACGTAGCGCAGTAAGTGAAGTAGAAAGGCACAAATAGTATGAACATGCGTGGCATATAGGCATTTGTCTCTTACTACCACTAAATGTTGTACGTGCAATGCCCGGTGATGTTATGGAGTACGTGACTAAGTACTCTACTACTACTATATTAATTGGAGGCACATATTAGGTTTTATATTTGTTTACGTGTATGCCCCGAGACCTTCCAACTAGACGTGTCTTTCTCTCCGGGTCGCACTTTGTATCGTTCATACCACTAGTACAGTAGTACTACTACGTGTGGTCTCCGACCCAGAAGTGGAGACGCTCTACCACGCTGTTCATGTCCCACTCCTTTCGCTGACGTGTGCGACATCCAGCACGTGCCGTGTGTTTGGCACTCCTTCGTCGTAAGAGTTGAAACGCTAGCATTCATTAGAAATAAAAAATAAATATAAATCACCAGTGATACTATACCACGCGGTTTCCTTGCTCCTCGATATCGGAAAGAATACTTCCGCTCGCCGACATGTGGGACGTCGACCATCCTGGTCCACTTGCCATGCCCGCAGAACTCCAAGGGAGAGTCACCCCGGTCGTCGCGCCGCAGTAATTACTAATGAGCCGTCAAATCACAGGCCCAACCTTACCCACTGTGAAGTTGCTCGGACGAAGGAACCATCATGACTTCGTTGAATTCCGCTTCTTGAAGAAAACTACTGTACCAGCAGTACTGCTAGCTACAGTAGTTACTCCAGCAGAGGCCTCCTTTGGTTCATAGGATAGGAATTTTATAGGAATATGAAAATCATAGGAAGTGAGATGACATGCATCTCAATTCCTATAGAGAAAGAGATGCCATTTGATGCATAGGATAGGAATTTTTCCATTGAGTCTAGGCTAATGTACTGGTAATTTGCTCTAAAAACTACAGTAGTAACTAGTAGTACTGTTACATGCTCGTAATTAATTAAACAAACGTACGGGCGACACAGACACACACACTAACTACTAGTACTACTACTTCTCACATGCTGGCCAGACGCCGTCGTTCTCCTTCCCGGCTTTGTCGGCGACACCCCACCGTGCTTGGATCTCCGCCGACCTCTCCGCAGCAGCGCGTGCGTCCTCTTCTTTCTTGCGGCGGCGGGCCTCTCTTTTCTTGAGTGCTTTCTGACTTTTCCGCTCCCTCTGTGCGGCTTTGGCCGCCTCTTGCTCTACCGCCCATTCGGCCTTGGCAGCTTCAAATTCCGCCCACATAGGTGTGAGGTCGCGAGCGGCGATGAACTCGGCACGGCGGGATGCCACCGCTTGCCTACCATTCTGTGTGCGGTCGTGGGCGGCGAGGAACTCGGCGCGGCGGGATGCCATCGCTTCCTTACCGGTTAGTGTGCGGCGCGGTGGCATGAACGACGCTTGGTGACAGCTCTGGGGTGGAGTGGCCGGACAACCGTAAAGTGCATTGGTTTGTCAAGAGCTCAAGGACAGAAGACGAAGGAAATTTGGATTCCCCTTCAATCCTGGTCATTTATTACCGAGTAAAATGCATTGGCGGTCATTGAACTTGTCTTGATAGCTCACTTTGATCATTGTATACGAGATATGGTGATTATACGGTCACTGGCTCAGCGTATAGCTCCGTATTTGTCTGGTTGACCAGTCAAACAGTCCGCATGCGCCTCATCAGCTCGTGTTCTTTATCTATCTATCTATGCGGGCCTACCTGTCAGTGGAGAAAGAAATAAAAACCAAAATTATGCGTATGTGACATTACTGTTTAGACGTTTGCTGGAGGCCTCCGCGAACACCGAGCATGTATTCACCTGGCTCGACACCAACGGTCATACTCGTGATTCGGCGCCTTGCTCATGTATATCGTCCATCACAACGACAATCTATAAAACAGCCTAGCTAGAGAGGGTACTATGGTGCGGAGTACTCCATGTACTATCGTGAGCAACCGATCATAGTGCCACTGCACACGAGTGTGTGTCTGATCGATTCGTCCATTATTTGTAAGTTATGTATGGTTGTGTGGTGTCTAATGGTGGTCGTCGAATGCTATCTGGCGACAAGAGCGGTTGCATAGACGCCTGGTTGTCAATACGTGCCGCATACTACCTTCGCCCTTTAAAGAGTGTACTTCCAACTTTGTTGGAGGGTCAAACTATTTTAAAGTTTGACCGAGTTTGTGCAAAAATATATCATCGTTTGTGAAACCAACTAGATATATGATGAAAATAAACTTTATGATGAATCGAATGCTACTAATTTGATGGCATAAATGTTGGTGTATTATTGTATAAATACGGTCAAACATAGAAATGTTTGACTTTCCAACAAATTTGGAAGTACACTCTTTAAAGGACCGAGGGAGTACGCTTCAAAGGCTCGTCATCCATGAGTTCACATTTTACCACCACGCCAGCGTCTGACCGCCCTGGCCTACCGAAACCCCTTCCATCGCTAGCGCGCGCTTCCCGCCTGAAACGATCACCGTCTCTCCAGAACGTCAATGCCGCATTCACCGGCCTTAATTGCAGGTGCAGTTGGTGTGTCACTGACATGTGGGCCTGATGCCCGTTGGGCCCACATGTCAGTGAGAAAACGCACCTATGGTTAAGACACTGAAGCAGCATCCGCATTCACGCCCGACGCGACCTCTCATTGGCCCCGGCATTGCAGCAGCGCGACGGCCGAGAGAGCGCCACCCGCGCGGCATCCCGGTGCAAGCGACTGCTCCGCGTTAATGACACCACGACTGCCGACGAACCTACTCCGGTGCCAGCCGTCCATCCGTCTGCCGCGGCTGATTGCCATTCGCCCGCTATATTAACTTGAGCCCCAGCTCCCAGCCATAGCCAAGGACCCACACTCATTCTCCTCTGGTCCCTTCCTTCTGTTGGCACCACTCCAACCATGGCCTCCGGGCACTCCAAGCTCTCTTGAATGTACTGTTGCAGGAGCAGACGAAGGACATCGGTGGCTCCGCTCCGGGCGGGCTCCAAAGCTCTCTTGGACGTACTCTCGCAGGAGCAGACGAAGGAGATCGCCGGCTCCCCCCGGCCGCCCTCCGCCACCACGACCACGAAGCCGCGCGCGTGCGCGGGCGCAGCCGGCGGCGAGGAAGAGTAGTACATGGTAGGTCGCCACCGCTCTGGTCCCAGGAAGGCCACCGCTCCTCCACTCAGTCGACGCCAAGTTTGGTGGGATAAAAATAGGCGGCCGATTAGCCGCTTGACGGTGACGTGGAGGCGGAAATCTTCATAACCTTGTGCTCCAGAGGAGGAGGTTATCGAGGCGGATAAGGAGGAGGCAAAGCCAATGGCCGGCTTTCTCGGGTTCATGGCCAGACATGGTGGTCGGGGCCCGGCGATCGTTTAGATTAGGTTTACAGTAGGTTTTAGTACGCTTTGTGCGAAATATGTAATGAATTTCGTCCAATTTATAGGAAAAGTTCTCGAAATGTAATGAATTTCATCCGGGCAATTTGAAATTTGCTTTGTTTGCACGAATTTCGTCCGGTTAGTTCATATAGTTGTCAAAAGGTATGCGGCAGCATTAGATGGCATCCATCAGTGTCCTCGGACAGATGCCGGTGTAAATTTGAGGGCCAGCGCTGGAGATGCCCTAACTATCATGCTATAATCGCTAACAGTGCTCCATTATTTCGCAGGGAACAGTTATCCCTCGATCAAAATCAGATCCGCCGTGTTTCGCACTCCTCCCACGTAAGAGTGTAGACTCTTGCTTACATAAAAATGGAGCAAGTGGACGGCACTGTAGCACGTCATATCACTCAAACTAGCCCGCCTAACGCGCGGGAAAGCACCGCCCTCGTCATTTTGTTCTGGATTTCTATCAATCGATCGCACGAAAATGTTACGCTTTGCAAGTTCAAAAGGAAAAGGCGGCACACTTACAACTCGTACGCGTCGCGTTCACGTCGCACCCCCGACAGTCCGGCTCGCACGCCGCTCACCAGAGGGGACACGCGTTGTCTTGCATTTTCACTGACATGTGGGACTGCAATTGAATAAACCGTCGATAGCCGAAATCTAATCGCTCGGCGGGCGTCGGCTGAGAGGAGAGAGACGGGGGAGGGAGAAGAGATCGCCCGCCCGCCGTGCACGGACTCCAAGAAATATGTGGTGATAATGTGAGGTGGGCCATGCGGGAGTCCGCACCGCTTCCAAGCCCGCTTCTTACCGCCCTGGCCCACCAGAACCCCTCCCCCACCCCACCACCTCCCCGCGCGCGCTCCCCCCTCAGAGGCCAGCTGCCCGCATTCATAGCAAGTAGTACCAGTAAAATTCTGGGCTATAAAGGGCATGTACAATGGTTGATAAGATAGTCTTATCATAAGTCTTGCATGTAATTTAGAGATGACAAAAAAACATGTGTACAATGGATCATCTCTTAGCCTTATCTTCAATAACTAGTTATTCCTAAAAACATGGTGAAACATATTGTGCTAAGAGATCATCTCTTGTCTTCTCGACAAGCCCGCTTATGTGGAGGAGAGAGAGGCATTGACAAAGTCAAGGAGTGGGATCTGCAGGACCCCGTCTCTACACGTGCTCCTAGGTATAAAAAACTAATTCTAAGAAAAGAGGCATAAAAAACAATTGTGTCTAAAAAAAGAAAGGTAAAAAACATCTGAGAGGAAATAGATAGAGAGAGAGAGTGAGAAAAAGTTGTAACCTTATAGTCAACACTATGGTAGTATTACATGAGGAAGGAGGGAGTGGTGCACATGCCAAGTTCACTAGGCTGCCGTGTTTCACACTCCTCCGTCGTAACAGTGGAGACAATAGGTTTCATAAAAAATAAACAATGAATACTCGTTGCTCGTCCACTATATCGGAAAGAATAGTTTCATTCGCCAACATGTGGGACGTCGACCACCCTGGTCCACCTGCCATGCACAACATTATCCTAGTCCACTTGCCATGCACAAAGTTAGTCGGATGAAGGAACAATCATGACTTCGTTGAATTCTGCTTCTTCATGAAAACTTACTCTACCCGTAGTACTACTACCACACGCGAAGACTGGACGACACTGTACCACGTCATATCACTAAAACCCACTAGGCCAAACTAGCCCACCTAGGATTTGTACTCCCTCCGTTTCAAAGTCTCTACTCTTATAAAAAAACTGAGTTGGTGATGATAGTGTGCCTGCCATCCTGCAATATAGACCGTCCGATCTATATCTGACGGATAGAAAGCAAACTATGACAATTTTGCAAAAAGATACCCGCACCCCTCTCCACATTTGCAGATAAGGACTTCCCTCGTTCATCTTCGTCTCCCACGAGATAAACAGCTCGTATAAATGCATCTTGATGTTCCATGCAACGCATTGGCCTCTTGCTAGTTAGTAGTACAAAGTTGACTCATCTATTTTGGAACGGAGGGACGTCTCTGTACTGCTATAATTTTGTGTTGTACGTCTCTGTACTTTTGCTACGATTTTCCTACCCTATTGAACCAAATGAGGCCTGAATGTATCCGTGTCGACTATCGTCTGATCGATCGCTAGGCCTACAATTTTAGGAGCTTGGGCTATTGGTCGATCGACAACGGATCAGTATAAGCTTACCATGAGCTCATCAGCCCCAACATTTCTCTTTGGTGAGTCTTTTGCAAGTACTATAGCTCGCACAGTAGCTAGCCTACTAACACCAAGAATCATCAAATAAGCCCTGCTGATATGATAAACAGTTCAAACTTACATCTAAGCATGCCATATATTACATCAAAAGCTGGTGAGGATACATCTGTTTCCATAACTCGGAGAGGGTTCGCATGATTCACTATCAAACAAAAGTAGCAAGTACCGCCCACACAAGACAGTGCACTAGCCCTAAGATGGTTTGATAACACGCATCGTTCTGGTAATTAAACACAGGGCAATGCAAACTACCCTGAAGGATTAACGCGACCAACTATTTCTTGTCATCGATCTCTCGGGAAATGACCACAGCACGGACAGCGGCATGGGAATCGATCTCTGGGGCGATGTCAATAGGACTGACCGTGACATCGGAATCGATCTCTGGGGCGATGTCCACAGGATGGACATCGGCATCGGAATCGATCTCCGGGGCGATGCCAACAGGACGGACCGCAACATCAAAAACGATCTCTGGGGCGTTGTCCACAGGACGGGCCGCGACATCGGAATCATCAAGGACGTCCACCGGCACCTACACAATCCTAACATATTAGCAAGCACATTGCAAATAATCAAAAACCACAACTTTCGGTAATAAGCCATTATTTGTTACCTTGTGCAGCTCACCGGGGGATCCCATCCCTCCGGGGGCCATCTCCTCATCCACGATGGGGGCCATCACCTTGCCAGGGGAATACTGCTTCTCAACGACGACTATCTCCTCAAACTCGGCCTTGAGCCTCGCATAGGTGGCCATCAGAGTTTATGGGGTAGGCATGGTGGGGCCCTTGCTGTTCTTCGCACTTTCTTTGAGGAGTTCGTTCGCCAACATCGTCAACTCTTTGGCTAGTGCTTGTTTCTTGGAGTTCTTCGTCTCCATGGGTTGGCCCGCCAACATGGTCAACTCGTTGGCCGGTGCTCGCTTCCTGGAGATCGCTGTCTCCAGTGGGTTGTCCGCCGGCAACTCTTTGCCTAGTGCTCCAGGATCCATCAATGAACTGACAAACAAAAAGCAATCGAAAGGAAACCACAATCGCAATGAAAACGGGAAAAGAATAGGCTGTGAGAATCGGTCGGTGCTTCGCAAAAAGAAGATTCTTGGAATGAAAATATAGCAGCATCACTGATTCCCCCACCTTTCCTTCGTCGGTACAGAAGAAAAATGGCAGAAGTGAGTAGCCTGGAGTGAGGTTTTCTTCAAGAAAGGGGAGAAAGGGCTTCAACGAGCGTTCCAGTGAAATGATGGTTGCTTCGTCCAGTCCAACTTCGAGGCCACTTTACCACTGCTGGTAAAGGTGTGGGTTTTGTGATATGACGGGTCATGACGGCCACACCGGGGTGACCGGTGAGTTTCGACTGTAGCACCTCGCTGTGATTTGGTGGATGGCACGCGGGCCCGGATGCTTTGATGTCCCGCATGTAGATAGAGCGGCTAGTCATATAGGAGTGGTCAATATTGTGCACCGCGACCAAGGCGGAGAGGAAAACGAGAGAACTACGTAATTAATGCATGAGTTTAATTAGGGTAGTTTTGTAAAGTACGAGATACATTCCTCCAATCGCAAAATGCCTTGGTTGATGAGATTTGAGATTTGAGCCCTATAAACCGGAAGGGAGATTTGAGATTTGAGATACTGCACGCGGTGTAGTCTAGTCACTTGTTGGAATCTCTAGAAAGACTTATACCACATGATTCTTTGCTTCTTCTTACTACTACGTACTACTTCACCGACATGTGGGACAGGCAGCAGCATCCGGGTCGACGTAATACATGTCATGCACCAGATTAGAGTGTGGAACGGAAGGGGGGCATCACCCCGGTCGTACCGCCTGGCCCTGTTTGGATACTCTAACTCGGTTAAAGGTTAGAGTTAGATTCTAATCCTGAACTAACCCTGAAGTAACTCTAGCGAAAGAGGTGTTTGGATGACAGGGTTAGATGGAGCGCGGATACGGCGAGGTGCCTTCATGGGCGGTGCGAGAGGGAGGGAGGGAGGGAGAGGACGAGAAGCTTCGAGGAAGTGGGGAGGGATCTGCTGCGGGGAGAGCGAGAGAAAAATGTGTTTTTTAGTGTCCCGAGAAGAACTAACCCAAATAAGCACCTCTTGGGTGGGTTAGATTTTTTTGGGTTAGTTGAGTTCAAACTAACCCAAACTAACTCTAACACATGGATCCAAACAGTAACCCAAACTAACCCTCCTGTTTGGATATTTTTGGGTTAGTTGAGTTCAAACTAACCCAAACTAACTCTAACACATGGATCCAAACAGTAACGCGCCGTCAAATCGCACAGCCCGACCTTTCCAGCAGTAAGTAAGTTGAATCCGCTACTCCCTCACCCTCCTCGCCTCTCTGTCAAACCGCCTACGCGAAAACTGTCGCGCGTACTGCCCGGGAAAAGCCCCGCCCTCAACTTTTAACTACGCGAAAATAGTTCGAGCTTGTTCGTTCTATATAAATACTAGTACTGTATGTTTATTCACCCGTGGGGTTGTTCAATGAATGGAGGGCCAGGGAGCACAAGTGAACAATACTACTACTAGTAGTAGTAAGTAGGAGTCGTACAGGTAGTCACCTTAAATAGAGAGTTTCTTTTCTTTAATGCCACGTACACAAATTGAAACGCTTGTTGTGGAGAGAAAAAGATAATCACTCCACTATATATGTACGCAGGGGCCTGAGCGCTTGCTTTACTAGGGTTGCTCTCTTCATTCTCTCATCCTCTCCAGATATAAACAAGACAGCGGTAGCAACATTTTCTCTCTGCTCACCGCTGGTCACAGATCCGGCCGGATCCCTTCGGCTTGTGTGTGTAGAGGACTAGGTGCATCGTTCACGCGGTCATCGCCGGCGAGGGAGGAAACCCACAGCTGCCGGAGGGGCCCGATCCTCTGCCCGTGCCGTTCTCTCCGACACAGCGCCGGCTCGGGAGGTCCTCCGACCCTTCTTCCTCCCTGCCGTATTGTCCGCAGATCCGACCTGCCGCCGCCGACATCCCGACGACCCTCAGGTATAAGTTCTTCGAAAGCGGCCTTGCTCTACTGCCCCAGCTCCCCACGTGTCTGCATGTGCATCTTTTTCTACTCCCATCAGCTCTTCCAAAGCCACCTAAATTTTTAGTATTATTAGAGGTAAAGCTACTTCATGCATTCGAATCTAGGGCTTTGTTCAAACAACGAAGAAAGGGGGGAAAGTTGTAGCATGAATCTAGGACTTGATTCAAAGAGGAAATAATATGGTGAAAGTAGTAGAGACCGGATACCCAACCGGTCTCTTGGTTGAAAAGGGAAATAATGGGAAAACGCAGTACAAACTGGATAAGGAACAGATCTATTATTGGTTGAAAAAAGGATAGAAAGTGGCGGCTGGTGGACAAGTCAACAGAGTATGTCCAGGATTAGATTTGTTGCCCTCACATAGTAAAAGGTCTCCAGGATTAGAATTGCTGCCCTCACATAGTAAAAGGTCTCAGGATTAGATTTGCTGCCCTCACATAGTAAAAGGTCTCCAGGATTAGATTTGCTGCCCTCACATAGTAAAAGGTCTCCAGGATTAGATTTGCTGCCCTCACATAGTACAAGGTCTCCAGGATTAGGTTTGCTGCCCTCACATAGTAAAAGGTCTCCAGGATTAGATTTGCTGCCCTCACATAGCATGAACAAACTCGGCATCACCACTTTATGCCTCCTTGTAGGTACATTGTGCTGATGCGTCCACTGTCGCATGTCCTTATACCAACCTTTTGCTGTTGTTAATGTAAGGGCGCATGTAAAATGAAGCGATCACACTGTTACCTTAGGGACATGTCTAACCAGTGTTATTGTTAATCTAATGCCTCCAGTGATAAGATGCAATTAAACTGTGTTACAAATGGCACTCCTACTGTTTTCCCCAGTATGATAAGTAAGTTGCTCCTTTACGCTGCTGAGTGTCCTGGTGTCCCCACGGTCCCATGCCCTTAAACCAACTCTTTAGCTGCTGTTGATTTACTGTATCTGGTAAACAAGCAATGCCACCATTAAAGTAATCCCATATTTGAGGAATCTCATTGTTGATCGTAATGCTTCTGGTAACATGAAGCATTGCTGACGTTTTAAAATTTCTACTGTCCTTGCGTGATTGCCATGAACATAATTAAGATGCTTCTTTTCATTTCGTATATGTTTCGTATATTCTTATTGACCATCAATTGTTTACTTTCTATCTTTTTGTGCAGATAGGGATATCCATTTCACCTTGTTGCTATTGTGACCTTTTGGTGAACTGCACAAAACACTTTTTTTGGAATGAGTGTCTTGTGCAGTTCAACTAAAATGTCACGTGGGCAACATCTCTCAATTTTGGTGGAACTGCACAAAATGGTGATTGGAGTTTCCAAAATCTCCGTCAAGTTCTGCTGGTAATCTCGTGCAACATTTTATTAGCCTTTGCAAGATGAGCCGTCACTGTCACCACAATGGCACTTTATTTTAGTGGAACTGCACAAAAGGATAAGAAAATTATAGTTGCACCTTACATGAGCCGGACAGCCAACCTTAATGTTCCTCAATTTTAGTGCAACTACTAAAGAAGAACCTGCAAGCTCACGAGAGCAAGTACTTCTTGCTAGCTGAATGATGCAATCTTTGCTTCATTTCAGGTGAACTGCAGAAAAAGGTGCATGAGTGAATCATGGAACTCCAGGCAGGCCTCATCCGAGTGGAGCTGCAGGTTGAGTTCAAGGAGGCCACTATTAAAGTGAAATCATGCTCTTCTTGTTTGTGCTGTGCAAACAGGAATACTCAACTACAGATGTTGTGACGGTCAAGAGCATTCGCCAAGTTCTTCGATTGTATGACATGGCTAGCCAAGATGGATTTAATCCCGACATTCACTTTATCAAAAGGCTCTAATGGGTTGGTTCTGAATCTTGCAAGCTGGGAATCAATGAGATGTGTAGGCATCTTTGTTGTACTCATTATTTGAATCTTATTTGTTGGTTTTGAATCTTGCAAGCTGGGAATCAATGAGATGTGTAGGCATCTTTGTTGTACTTATTATTTGGATCTTATTTGTTGGTTCTAAATCTTGCAAGCTGGGAATCAATGAGATGTGCAGGCATCTTTGTTGTACTTATTATTTGGATCTTATTTGTTGGTTCTGAATCTTGCAAGCTGGGAAACACAGCATGATGATGCAGAGGACAACAACCATAACAAACAGTTCAAACTTGGTAGTATTATCTTTGTGAAAGTGCGACAAATGTGATGATCGTGTGCGTCCTGAGAATAATAATTCTAATTATTGTGCATGTTGATCCTGTGGCACCGATAGAACGAGCCAATGCATTGCTTGTTTTAAGTATAAATTTCTATTAAAGATAATTAAATTTAAGTAAAGTGACCACTAACACCTGTTATTATAGTACCAATACAGACCCGCTCGTGAACCGACGTGTGGCCGGAGTAGGTTTCTTAATGAAGGCGTTTGAATGCGCCGAGGGTGCATCTTCTGCCGGGCGTGCAGCGGACGAGGGAGGGGTAGTAACTGTTGTCGTCTGTACACACTCAGTTTACTTTTGAATCCAGTTCCCCAAGAGCTGAAAAACGAACTACTGCCGCCACCTACACACTCGTTCACTTGAAGAGACTCCAATGGCGATCCGAGGGGTGAGCCTGCTGGATATGGACTTCAGCAAGGAGTTCCCCTTTGAGTTCTGGGCTGGATATGGACTTCAGCAAGGTTTACATGAGGAGGGAGAATGCCGGCAGCTGGAATTCTGGGGTGGAAAAGGAGCAAATATTAGAGACCTATTCTGCACAACTCCAAAAGTCCTGAAACTCCACGAAATTTATTTTTGGAAATAATAAAAAATATTGAGTGGAAGAAGTACGTCAGAGGGGGCCCCACCTGGCCACGAGGGTGGGGGGCGCGCCCTACCCCCAGGGTGCGCCCCTGCCTCGTGGGCCCCCTATTGGCTCTCCGGTGGCCATCTTCTGCTATATGAAGTCTTTCGTCAAGGGAAAAATCATAAGCAACCTTTCGGGACAAGACACCGCCTCCACGAGGCGGAACCTTGGCGGAACCAATCTAGGGCTCCGACAGAGCTATTCTGCCGGGGACACTTCCCTCCGGGAGGGGGAAATCATCGCCATCGTCATCACCAACGCTCCTATCATCGGGAGAGGGAAATCTCCATCAACATCTTCACCAGCACCATCTCCTCTCAAAACCCTAGTTCATCTCTTGTATCCAATTCTTGTCTCCAAATCCGAATTTGGTACTAGTAGGTTGCTAGTAGTGTTGATTACTCCTTGTAGTTGATGCTAGTTGGTTTATTTGGTGGAAGATCATATGTTCAGATCCTTTATGCATATTAATACCCCTCTGATTATGAACATGAATATGCTTTGTGAGTAGTTACGTTTGTTCCTGAGGACATGGGAGAAGTCTTGCTATTAGTAGTCATGTGAATTTGGTATTCTTTCGATATTTTGATGAGATGTATATTGTCTATCCTCTAGTGGTGTTATGTGAACGTTGACTACATAACACTTCACCATTATTTGGGCCTAGAGGAAGGCATTGGGAAGTAATAAGTAGATGATGGGTTGCTAGAGTGACAGAAGCTTAAACCCTAGTTTATGCGTTGCTTCGTAAGGGGCTGATTTGGATCCATATGTTTCATGCTATGGTTAGGTTTACCTTAATACTTTTGTTGTAGTTGCGGATGCTTGCAATAGAGGTTAATCATAAGTGGGATGCTTGTTCAAGTAAAAACAGCACCCAAGCACTGGTCCACCCACATATCAAATTATCAAAGTACCGAACGCGAATCATATGAACGTGATGAAAACTAGCTTGATGATAATTCCCATGTGTCCTCGGGAGCGCTTTTCTCTATATAAGAGTTTGTCCAGGCTTGTCCTTTGCTACAAAAAGGATTGGGCCACCTTGCTGCACTTTATTTACTTTTGTTACTTGTTGCTCGTTACAAATTATCCTATCACAAAACCATCTGTTACCTCTTATTTCAGTACTTGCAGAGAATACCTTGCTGAAAACCGCTTATCATTTCCTTCTGCTCCTCGTTGGGTTCGACACTCTTACTTATCGAAAGGACTATGATAGATCCCCTATACTTGTGGGTCATCAAGACTCTTTTCTGGCGCCGTTGCCGGGGAGTGAAGCGCCTTTGGTAGGTGGAATTTGGTAAGGCAAAATTTATATAGTGTGCTGAAATTTACTGTCACTTGTTACTATGGAAAGTAATCCTTTGAGGGGCTTGTTTGGGGTATCTTCACCCCGACCAGCAGAGCAAAGAGTTGCTCCTCAACCTACTGGAAATGAAAATGTTCCCTTTGAAGTTCCTTCGGGTATGTTAGAAAAACTGCTAGCTAATCCTTTTGCAGGAGATGGAACCAAGCATCCTCATGAGCACCTAATCTATGTGGATGAAGTTTGTGGATTATTTAAGCTTGCAGGTATACCCGATGATGTTATTAAGAAGAAGGTATTCCCTTTATCTTTGAAGGGAGATGCATCGACATGGTATAGGCTATGTGATGATACGGGGTCATGGAACTACAAACGATTGAAATTGGAATTTCATCAGAAGTTTTATCCTATGCATCTTGTTCATCGTGATCGCAATTATATATATAATTTTTGGCCTAGCGAAGGAGAAAGCATCGCTCAAGCTTGGGGGAGGCTTAAATCAATGTTATATTCATGCCCCAATCATGAGCTCCCAAGAGAAATAATTATTCAAAGTTTTTATGCTCGGCTTTCTGAAAACAGTCGCACCATGCTCGATACTTCTTGTGCTGGCTCTTTTATGATGAAGACTATTGAATTCAAATGGAGTTTATTGGATAGAATTAAACGCAACTCTGAAGATTGGGATCCCGACGAAGGTAAGGAGTCAGGTATGACACCTAAGTTTGATTGTGTTAAATCTTTTATGGATACCGATGTTTTCCGTAAATTTAGCACTAAATATGGACTTGACTCTGAGATAGTAGCTTCTTTCTGTGAATCTTTTGCTACTTATGTTGATCTCCCAAGGAGAAGTGGTTTAAATATCATCCTCCCATAGAAGTAAAAGTAGCTGCACCTATTAAAGTTGAAGAAAAGACTATCACTTATAATGATCCTGTTGTTCCTACTTCTTATGTTGAGAAACCACCTTTCCCTGTTAGAATAAAGGATCATGCTAAAGCTTCAACTGTGGTTCGTAAAAGCAATATTAGAACTTATACACCTCCTGAGCAGATTAAAGTTGAACCTAATATTGCTATTGTTAAAGATCTCTTGGCTGATAATATTGATGGGCATGTTATTTATTTCTGCGGTGAAACTGCTAGAATTGCTAAACCTTGTGCTAAAGATAAACATAGACCTGTGGTAGGCATGCCTGTTATTTCTGTTAAAATAGGAGATCATTGTTATCATGGCTTATGTGATATGGGTGCTAGTGCTAGTGCTATACCTCATGACTTATACAAAGAAATTATGCATGAAATTGCACCTGCTGAGATAGAAGGTATTGATGTTACCATCAAACTTGCTAATAGAGATACAATATCACCCATTGGAATTGTTAGAGATGTTGAAGTCTTGTGTGGGAAAACTAAATATCCTGCTGATTTTCTTGTTCTTGGTTCCCCACAAGATAGCTTTTGGCCCATTATATTTGGTAGACCCTTCTTGAACACAGTCAATGCTAGGATAGACTGCGAAAAGAGTGTTGTTACTATTGGCTTGGGTGATATGTCTCATGAGTTTAATTTCTCTAAATTTAGTAGACAACACCGTGAAGAGGAATTACCTAGTAAGGATGAAATTATTGGTCTTGCTTCTATTGCTGTACCTCCTAGTGATCCTTTAGAACAATATTTGCTAGACCATGAAAATGATATGTTTATGAATGAAAGAAGGGAAATAGATGAAGTATTCTTTAAACAGGAACCTATCCTGAAACACAATTTGCCTGTTGAAATCCTAGGGGATCCTCCTCCACCCAAGGGTGATCCCATGCTTGAGCTTAAACCGTTGCCTGATACTCTTAAATATGCTTATCTTGATGAGAAAAAGATATATCCTGTTATTATTAGTGCTAACCTTTCAGAGCATGAAGAAGAGAGATTATTGAAAACTCTGAAGAAGCACCGTGCTGCTATTGGATATACTCTTGATGATCTTAAGGGCATTAGTCCCACTCTATGTCAACATAAAATAAATTTGGAAGAAGATGCCAAACCAGTTCGTGATCATCAACGACGGCTGAATCCTAAGATGAAAGAAGTGGTAAGAAAGGAAATACTAAAGCTCCTTGAGGCAGGTATAATTTATCCCGTTGCTGATAGTCAGTGGGTAAGTCCTGTCCATTGTGTCCCTAAGAAGGGAGGTATTACTGTCGTTCCTAATGATAAAGATGAATTGATTCCGCAAAGAATTATTACAGGTTATAGGATGGTAATTGATTTCCGCAAATTAAATAAGGCTACTAAAAAGGATCATTACCCCTTACCTTTTATCGATCAAATGCTAGAAAGATTATCCAAACATACACATTTTTGCTTTCTAGATGGTTATTCTGGTTTCTCTCAAATACCTGTGTCAGCCAATGATCAATCAAAGACTACTTTTACTTGCCCTTTTGGTACTTTTGCTTATAGACGTATGCCTTTTGGTTTATGTAATGCACCTGCTACCTTTCAAAGATGCATGATGGCTATATTCTCTGACTTTTGTGAAAAGATTTGTGAGGTTTTCATGGACGATTTCTCCGTCTATGGATCCTCTTTTGATGATTGCTTGAGCAACCTTGATCGAGTTTTGCAGAGATGTGAAGAAACTAATCTTGTCTTGAATTGGGAAAAGTGCCACTTTATGGTTAATGAGGTATTGTCTTGGGGCATAAAGTTTCTGAAAGAGGTATTGAGGTTGATAAAGCCAAGGTTGATGCTATTGAAAAGATGCCATGTCCCAAGGACATCAAAGGTATAAGAAGTTTCCTTGGTCACGCCGGATTTTATAGGAGGTTCATTAAGGACTTCTCAAAAATTTCTCGGCCTCTGACTAATTTATTACAAAAAGATATACCATTTGTCTTTGATGATGATTGTGTAGAAGCATTTGAAATACTTAAGAAAGCATTGATCTCTGCACCTATTGTTCAGCCACCTGATTGGAATTTACCCTTTGAAATTATGTGTGATGCTAGTGATTATGCTGTAGGTGCTGTTCTAGGGCAAAGAGTTGATAAGAAATTAAATGTTATTCAATATGCTAGTAAAACTCTAGACAATGCTCAGAGAAATTATGCTACTACTGAAAAAGAATTCTTAGCAGTTGTATTTGCTTGTGATAAGTTCAGACCTTATATTGTTGATTCTAAAGTAACTATTCACACTGATCATGCTGCTATTAAATATCTTATGGAAAAGAAAGATGCTAAACCTAGACTTATTAGATGGGTTCTCTTGCTACAAGAATTTGATTTGCATATTGTTGATAGAAAGGGAGCTGAGAACCCCGTTGCAGACAACTTGTCTAGGTTAGAAAATGTTCTTGATGACCCACTACCTATTGATGATAGCTTTCCTGATGAGCAATTAAATGTCATAAATGCTTCTCGTACTGCTCCATGGTATGCTGATTATGCTAATTACATCGTTGCTAAATTTATACCACCTAGTTTCACATACCAGCAAAAGAAAAAGTTTTTCTATGATTTGAGACATTACTTTTGGGATGACCCACATCTTTATAAAGAAGGAGTAGATGGTGTTATTAGACGTTGTGTACCTGAGCATGAACAGGAACAGATCCTAAGCAAGTGTCACTCCGAAGCTTAGGGAGGACACCACGCTGGAGATAGAACTACACATAAGGTATTGCAATCCGGTTTTTATTGGCCTACTCTCTTCAAGGATGCCCGTAAGTTTGTCTTATCTTGTGATGAATGTCAAAGAATTGGTAATATTAGTAGACGTCAAGAAATGCCTATGAACTATTCACTTGTTATTGAACCATTTGATGTTTGGGGCTTTTATTATATGGGACCTTTTCCTGCCTCTAATGGATACACACATTTTTTAGTTGCTGTTGATTACGTTACTAAGTGGGTAGAAGCTATTCCAACTAGTAGTGCTGATCATAACACTTCTATTAAGATGCTTAAAGAAGTTATTTTTCCGAGGTTTGGAGTCCCTAGATATTTAATGACTGATGGTGGTTCACATTTTATTCAGGGTGCTTTCCGTAAAATGCTTGCTAAGTATGATGTTAATCATAGAATTGCATCTCCTTATCACCCACAGTCTAGTGGTCAAGTAGAATTGAGTAATAGAGAGCTCAAATTAATTTTGCAAAAGACTGTTAATAGATCTAGAAAGAATTGGTCCAAGAAACTTGATGATGCATTATGGGCCTATAGAACTGCATATAAAAATCCTATGGGTATGTCTCCGTATAAAATGGTTTATGGAAAAGCATGTCACTTACCTCTCGAACTAGAACATAAGGCATATTGGGCTATTAAAGAGCTCAACTATGATTTCAAACTTGCCGGTGAGAAGAGGTTATTTGATATTAGCTCACTTGATGAATGGAGAACCCAAGCTTATGAAAATGCCAAGTTGTTTAAAGAAAAAGTTAAAAGATGGCATGACAAAAGGATACAAAAGCGTGAGTTTAATGTAGGTGATTATGTATTGCTATACAACTCTCGTTTAAGATTTTTTGCAGGAAAACTTCTCTCTAAATGGGAAGGCCCTTACGTTATCGAGGAGGTCTATCGTTTCGGTGCCATAAAAATCAACAACTTCGAAGGCACAAATCCAAAGGTAGTGAACGGTCAAAGAATCAAACATTATATCTTAGGTAATCCCATAAATGTTGAAACCAATGTTATTGAAACCGTAACCCCGGAGGAATACATAAGGGACACTTTCCGGAATGTTTCAGACTCCGAAAAGGAATAGGTATGTGGTACGGTAAGTAAACCGACTCCAAAACAGTTTTTAAGGCAATATTTCTCCATTTTGGAATATTTAGAAAAATAGAAAAATAAGAAGCAGTCCGGGAAGGACACGAGAGATCCAAGGGTGGAGGGCGCGCCCTACCCTACTGGGCGCCCCCCTACCTCGTGGGCACCTCATGTGCTCCCCGGACTCCGTTTTCTTGCACAATACGTATTTTGGTCGGTAAAAATTCATTATGTAATCTCCCGAAGGTTTTGACTCCTGTATCACGCAAATATTCTCTGTTCTTGTTTCGAGCTGTTGCTGCTGTAGATTAGAGCAAGATGTCTTCTCAAGAGTCAGTCGGGGAGAGCCGGGTGTCTCATCCGGCATCGGAACCAAGGACAAACAACGATGCTGGCCACTTTGGGACAGCAACGGAGGAAGAGATGGAGGCTGATTTGATGAGGATAGATTCCATGGAGGATCAAGAAGTCACTTCTCGCTTCCGAGCTGGGTTCACGATGGGAGAACTACAGAGCTCAGCCATTCCAAACTCGGTTATCCCTTCCAATGTTAGATTTCTTTCTTATGAAAATATGAAGAAGAGTGTTGCTTGTTCTCCTGCAGCTATGCAACACCCTTGGGTGCAAGGAGCTTTAGCCGTTACAGGAAAGCTTCGTAAGGAAATAATGGACCTCAAGCAGCAAGTCAATAAGCTCAAGGAGGAGAATCGTATCCTGAGAGGCATCATCGCCAAGAATATTACACCATCCCCGAAGAAGGAGACATAATCACATGGGTATGGGCACTCCCCTTGGCAACTGCCAAGCTTGGGGGAGGTGCCCCGGTATCGTATCGCCATCACACTCCTATCTTTACCATTTTTCTTAGTTTGATCCCATTAGTAGTATCTTGATCTAGTAGAATAAAAGTTTATGGCATGATCTAGTTTTGAGTTTTGCTTTATGATCTCTCTATGTAATCGAGTCCGTGAGCTATATAATAAAGATTAGTGTTGAGTCAAGGGCTTGATTATTTTGCCATGATCTTGAGTGAATAAAAGAAAGAAAAGAATAAAAAGAAACAAAGAGATCATATTGATCTTATGGAGAGTAATGACTTCACATAGAAAGAGTATGATGATTAAAAGTTGTTGGGAGTTGGCAAACATAGCTTTGGTCATCGTTGCAATTAATAGGAAGTAATAAAGAAAGAGAGGTTTCACATATAAATATACTATCTTGGACATCTTTTATGATTGGGAGCACTCATTAAAATATGACATGCTAAAGAGTTGATGTTGGACAAGGAAGACAACGTAATGGGTTATGTTTTCTTATATCTGAGATAAAGTATATTGTCATGGATCATCCAACATGTTGAGCTTGCCTTTCCCCCTCATGCTAGCCAAATTCTTAGCACCAAGTAGAGATACTACTTGTGCTTCCAAAAACCCTTAAACCAGTTTTGCCATGAGAGTCCACCATATCTACCTATGGATTGAGTAAGATCCTTCAAGTAAGTTGTCATCGGTGCAAGCAATAAAAATTGCTCTCTAAATATGTATGATTGATTGGTGTGGAGGAAATAAGCTTTATACGATCTTGTGATGTGGAAGAAATAAAAGCGACGGACTGCATAATAAAGGTTCATATCACAAGTGGCAATATAAAGTGACGTTCTTTCGCATTAAGATTTTGTGCATCCAACCCTGAAAGCGCATGGCAACCTCTGCTTCCCTCTGCGAAGGGCCTATCTTTTATTATTATCTTCTACCTTATGCAAGAGTCATGGTGATCTTCACCTTTCCTTTTTACATTTTATCCTTTGGCAAGCACAAGGTGTTGGAAAGATCCTGATAGATATATCTAATTGGATGTAAGTCAGCATGAGTTATTATTGTTGACATTACCCTTGAGGTAAAAGGTTGGGAGGCGAAACTATAAGCCCCTATCTTTCTCTGTGTCCGATTAAAACTCCGTAACCACAAGTATTGCGTGAGTGTTAGCAATTATGAAAGACTAAATGATAGTTGAGTATGTGGACTTGCTAGAAAGCTCTGACATAGACTCTTTCTGATGTTATGATATATTGCAATTGCTTCAATGACTGAGATTATAGTTTGTTAGTTCTCAATAAAGTTTCTGATTCATACTTTGCATTGTGAATAGATTATTACTTGAGCATAAGAAATCATATGACAATATCCATATATGTTGCTGTTATGAGAATAATCATGATGCCCTCATGTCCGTATTTTATTTTATCGACACCTCTACCTCTAAACATGTGGACATATTTATCGTTATCGGCTTCCGCTTGAGGACAAGCGAGGTCTAAGCTTGGGGGAGTTGATACGTCCATTTTGCATCATGCTTTTATATCGATATTTATTGCATTATGGGCTGTTATTACACGTTATGTCACAATACTTATGCCTATTCTCTCTTATTTTACAAGGTTTACATAAGGAGGGAGAATGCCGGCAGCTGGAATTCTGGGCTGGAAAAGGAGCAAATATTAGAGACCTATTCTGCACAACTCCAAAAGTCCTGAAACTCCACGAAAGTTATTTTGGAAATAATAAAAAATATTGAGCGGAAGAAGTACGTCAGAGGAGGCCCCACCTGGCCACGAGGGTGGGGGCGCGCCCTACCCCCCTGGGCGCGCCCCCTACCTCGTGGGCCCCCTGTTGGCTCTCCGGTGGCCATCTTCTGCTATATGAAGTCTTTCGTCAAGGAAAAATCATAAGCAACCTTTCGGGACGAGACTCCGCCGCCACGAGGCGGAACCTTGGCGGAACCAATCTAGGGCTCCGGCAGAGCTGTTCTGCCGGGGACACTTCCCTCCGGGAGGGGGAAATCATCGCCATCGTCATCACCAACGCTCCTCTCATCGGGAGAGGGCAATCTCCATCAACATCTTCACCAGCACCATCTCCTCTCAAAACCCTAGTTCATCTCTTGTATCCAATTCTTGTCTCCAAGTCCGGGATTGGTACTAGTAGGTTGCTAGTAGTGTTGATTACTCCTTGTAGTTGATGCTAGTTGGTTTATTTGGTGGAAGATCATATGTTCAGATCCTATATGCATATTAATACCCCTCTGATTATGAACATGAATATGCTTTGTGAGTAGTTACGTTTGTTCCTGAGGACATGGGAGAAGTCTTGCTATTAGTAGTCATGTGAATTTGGTATTCGTTCGATATTTTGATGAGATGTATGTTGTCTATCCTCTAGTGGTGTTATGTGAACGTCGACTACATAACACTTCACCATTATTTGGGCCTAGAGGAAGGCATTGGGAAGTAATAAGTAGATGATGGGTTGCTAGAGTGACAGAAGCTTAAACCCTAGTTTATGCGTTGCTTCGTAAGGGGCTGATTTGGATCCATATGTTTCATGCTATGGTTAGGTTTACCTTAATACCTTTGTTGTAGTTGCGGATGCTTGGAATAGAGGTTAATCATAAGTGGGATGCTTGTTCAAGTAAGAACAGCACCCAAGCACCGGTCCACCCACATATCAAATTATCAAAGTACCGAACGCGAATCATATGAACGTGATGAAAACTAGCTTGACGATAATTCCCATGTGTCCTCGGGAGCGCTTTTCTCTATATAAGGTTTGTCCAGGCTTGTCCTTTGCTACAAAAAGGATTGGGCCACCTTGCTGCACTTTATTTACTTTTTTACTTGTTGCTCGTTACAAATTATCCTATCACAAAACTATCTGTTACCTCTTATTTCAGTACTTGCAGAGAATACCTTGCTGAAAATCGCTTATCATTTCCTTCTGCTCCTCGTTGGGTTCGACACTCTTACTTATCGAAAGGACTACGATAGATCCCCTATACTTGTGGGTCATCAGGGTGTGTCTGCTTCCCGTAACCGATGAGTACACGGACAGCCGCAGCGTCATGATCAAGCGTGCCAGGAAGGTCTAGATGTTGTACTTTATCTGTTTATAAGCACCTTTATCATCTGAGTGTTTCATGCATTAGCCTATGTGTTGTAATTATCTGTTTTGTCCGAAATATTTCTTTTAAGAACCCATTAACATGTTTGCTTTTTTAGTGGCTATTTGCTTATGTATGTAACTAGTTCACTTGTCCGTTAAAAAAAACTAGTTCACTCGGCTGCCGTGCTTTGAATCTCCTTCCTCCCAACATATTCCCCTCCTCAGGTGGACCCAGCAGGTCTCGTACACAGACATATGGGACCAACCACCTATCCCTTTGTATTTCTTTAGTTTGTTCAATCTTTCGTCCTCTTCCTATACAGCGGCTGGCCATCATAGCCCATGGCGTTGGCCAGGCCATCCCTCTACTACCACACATTGTCCAGCGGCGGCAGCTCCACCGGCCCACCCTGCACCCGAACAAGTCAACCCTCGTACTCCCCTCCACCTGCGTCTTCCCCCGCTCCGGTTTGTTTGGTCCGAGGTCTCGACGTCGTCCTCCGCCTTGGTGCTCTAGCCGCGGCGCTGCCGTCTGTCGTTCCCAACATGGTCAGCAAAACAAGAGCAATCGGGAGACAACTGTTCGTCGAGAGGCTGACAGTCCCGGGCCCACCAGGTCCATGGCCTAGGTTTTGTTGTTTAACATGGGCAGCCCACGACATGTTTCAACATTTTTTGGATCCAGCAGGTATGAAGCGGCCTCTGGGCCTCCCAACCTAGCTTGTCTATAACATCAGCAGCCCAAGTTATGTTTGTTTTTTCAAGACGACGGACAGCTCAGTTCTATTTTTCGTTTTCATTAATCCTATATCTGAATTTTTGCCACTTTCTTTTTCGATGTAAACTGAGTTTTCTCCCAGTACTTTTCCCTAGAACCAACTCAACTGTCCCACGTCTAGCCTAAAAAATAATAATACCCCACGTACTATTAACTCATCAAATTTAAATGATATTTTATTTCATAAGTTGAAAGTTCTTACAGAATAATAATAATAATTGTTTATATATAACTTGGCAAGTTAACTCCTAGTGATTGCGTACATAAGCTTGCAAAGATTTTACTGACCAATGTAGTAATAGACGTGCAATCATGTGTTTATGTTTTTATAACATTTCTCCGTCTAGCCCAACATGATATTTTCACCCAGCCCAGCAAGTCCGTGGATTTTAAGAAAAATGCAAATGGGCTTTAAATTCTACCATATATATAAACGGGCTGCATAGATGCTACATCATTGTTTCACCCAGCCCACCAAATGGACTAAAAAACAAATGGACTGGCTGACATGTGGGCCAGTAGGTCGAAGCCTAAGAAGGCGTTGGATTTACATACAACGGCCGGCATTCTACTTCAATCTCTCGTCTTCTTCCCCCAGCGCTGCCGGGACTGCCTGCTCCAGCCTTCGGCGTCCAGCGGCGTTGTTTTGCGCTCCTCAGCGAAACGCTACCCCGCCGACGGCCAGACCATCCCTCCACTCCGCATCTCTTGTTATTCTCTGCCGAGTGTAGGCCCACCCCACACCTGAACCAGTCAAGTTTCCCACTCCTCTCCGTCTGCGACTCCACTGCCGCATCTTCCCCATCTTTGGGTCGTTCCAGTCTGGGGCCTCGCCACTGTCCACCGCCTCGGTGCGCTCGGCGCGGCGTGGTCAACAGACGAGAGTCATCGGAAGAGGACTGTACATGGAGAGCTTGACGGCTGGGACCCACGAGGTCCATTGTCGCACGCAAGGAAAGTTCCTCCTTATTACGCACTGTACGTGGGAAGGGCTTCTGTATTTCGCGAAAAAAACGTTCCCCCTGCTGACAGGTCGGACCCACCAGCTATATCTTCGCACGCAAGGAAGTGCATCCTTATTACGCACAAGAAAAATGAATACCCCCTGCTAGCTGGGACCCACCATAGTGGGTGGCTCACTTGTGGGCCTACTTAGTTGATAGGAACGGAGGGCTTTGTCAACTTAGTCAATATGAACGATTCTAGCTCCAGTGACCGTACGATGTCCATCCAACGGCCATAGTGCTTCTTCAACCTCTGGTCTTCTTGCTCCAGCCGCCCAAAGCAGCGCCGGTCGTGCCGCGTGCTCCTGCCTCCCGTGGCCGGCTGTGATGCCGCGGAGGCCTCACCGCCCCTACTACTCCCACCGCTGGCCAGGGCATCCCTCCACTCACCCACACCCCCTGTTATTCCGCGGCGATGGCAGCCTCACGCCGCAGCCGAACCAGTGAACCCTTGTACTCCTCTCCGCGTGGGCATCCACTGCCACGTCTTCCCCGGCTCCGCGTCATCCCCTTCCTAGGCCTCGCCGTCGTCCACCGCCTTGGTGCTCTCGGCGCGGCGTTGTCAATGTGGTCAACGACCGACTTCCATCGGAAGAGTACTGTACGTGGAGAGGCTGACAGCTGGGTCCACGGCCGCAGCTGGGTCCACGGCCACAACCCAGTTTTTTTTTGTGATTTGCCAAGTAAGTCGCTTTGTCAGGCCTATTGGGCTGCAAATCTTTCAAGACGAGGAGAGCTTCATTCGGCTGGCCGAGAAAATGGCCTATCAGTAATGAGAAATAGGCTGTACATTTTTAAAACACATCAAACCGGCAATTAGTTTCAAATTTCTTTTTTTTTCATTTCGAGATTTTAAATTGCATTGATTTTTATGCGTGGAAAATTTGTTGGATTTTATATTGATATACATTTATTTTTAAAATCAGTTTGAATGTGACTCAAAATTTCGGGATTAAAAATAGTTTGGACCGCACCGAAATATGCAAAATTTCGTATAATTTTTTAACCGTGGCCACAATATGGGCTGTAATGCTAACAAAAAGAATATGGGCTCCAAAAAAACCTTAAGAATTAGCAAATGGGCTGTAAATTATTAGAAATAATGGCAGATGGGTTGTATGCTGTATTCCACATATTTGAGGCTTTCCTAAAAAAAGGTTGACGCACAAGCAGTGACTGTTGGATTTCCATCCAACGGCCGTCGTGCTTCTTCAATCTCTGCTCATCCTGCTCCAGCCGCTCAAACAAGCGCCGGCGGGACTGCCTGCTCCCTCCTCCCCGCGGCCGGCTGTGCTGCCGCGCAGGCCTCACCGCCCCACCGTACTCCCATCGCTGGCCTAGCCATCCCTCTACTCACCCACACTTGCTGTTATTCTCCGGCGACGGCAGACGAACCAGTAAACCCTCGTACAGTCGTACTCCCCTCCGTGTGGGAAACAACTGCCGAGTCTTCCCTGCCTCCGTGTTGTTCCCTTCCTAGGCCTCGCCGTCGTCCACCGCCCTGGTGCTCTCGGCGCGGCCTGGTCAACATGGTCAACGACCGACATGCATCTGAAGTGGACTGTACGTGGAGAGGCTGACAGCTGGGTCCATGACCGCACGCAAGGAAATGCCTCCTTATTACGTGCAAAATAATGATTCCTCCACCTGACATCTGCGACCCACCGAAAGGGCCTCTGTATTTCACGAAAAAAACGTTACAGCCGCTGACAGCTTGCACCCACCAGCTATATCTTCGCACGCAAGGAAGTGCCTCCTTATTACGCACAAAAAAATGAATACCCCCTGCTAGCTGAGACCCAGTATAGTGGCAGGCTGACTTGTGGGCCTACTGAGTTGACGGGGACGGAGGGCTTTGTCAACTTAGTCAATATGCACGATTCTAGCTCCAGTGACCGTACAATGTCCATCCAACGACCGTAGTGCTTCTTCAACCTTTGGTCTTCTTGCTCCAGCTGCCCAAACCAGCGCCGGTCATGCCTTGTGCTCCTGCCTCCCGTGGCCGGCTGCGATGTGGCGGAGGCCTCACCGCCCCTACTACTCCCACCGCTGGCCAGGCAATCCCTCTACTCGCCCACACCCCCTGTTATTCTGCGGCGATGGCAGCCTCACACCGCAGCGAACCAGTGAACCCTCATACTCCTCTACGCGTGGGCATCCACTGCCGCGTCCTCCCCGGCTCCACGTCGTCCCCTTCCTAGGCCTCGCCGTTGTCCACCGCCCTGGTGCTCTCGGCGCGGCGTGGTCAACATGGTCAAGGAACAGCTTCCATCGGACGTGGACTGTACGTGGAGAGGCTGACAGCTGGGTCCACGGCCGCAGCAAGGAAGTGCCTCCCTATTACGCGCAAAATAATTATTCCTCCACCAGACAGCAGGGACCCACCGGACGGGCCACCGTATTTCATGAAAAAAACATTTCCCACTGACTGCTGGGACCCACCAGCTACATCTTCGCACGCAAGAAAGTGCGTCCGGGCAAAAAAAAACGATTCGCCCCCCTGACTGCTGGGACCCACTAGCTACATATTCGCATGCAAGGAAGTGCCTGACAGTCGGGACCCACCTAGTCGAAGCATACGTAGCGTTGGCATTCTAGTCACGAACGTGTACGTACATACTGGTCGATGTAGAGGCGCGCACGTGTCGTAGTAGAGGCGCGCACGTAGCATGTACACGTTGATACGTCTCCAACGTATCTATAATTTTTGATTGTTCCATGCTATTATATTATCTGTTTTGGATGTTTATGGGCTTTATTAAACACTTTTATATTATTTTTGGGACTAACCTATTGACCCAGAGCCCAGTGCCAGTTTCTGTTTTTTTCCTTGTTTCAGTGTTTCGAAGAAAAGGAATATCAAACGGAGTCGAAACGGAATGAAACCTTCTGGAGAAGTTATTTTTGGAAGGAAAGCAACCCGGGAGACTTGGAGTCCATGTCAAGAAAGCAACGAGGAAGGCACGAGGCAGGGGGCGCGCCCTCCACCCTCGTGGGCCCCTCGTGGCTCCCCTGACGTACTTCTTTCACCTATATATACCAATATACCCTAAAACCTTCGGAGAACAGAATAGATCGGGAGTTCCACCGCCGCAAGCCTCTGTAGCCACCGAAAACCAATCGAGACCCTGTTCCGGCACCCTGCCGGAGGGGGGAACCCTCACCGGTGGCCATCTTCATCATCCCGACGCTCTCCATGACTAGGAGGGAGTAGTTCACCCTTGGGGCTGAGGGTATGTACCAGTAGCTATGTGTTTGATCTCTCTCTCTCTCGTGTTCTTGATTTGGCACGATCTTGATGTATCGCGAGCTTTGCTATTATAGTTGGATCTTATGTTTCTTCTCCCCCTCTACTATCTTGTAATGGATTGAGTTTTCCCTTTGAAGTAATCTTATCGGATTGAGTCTTTAATGATTTTAGAACACTTGATGTATGTCTTGCCGTGCGTATTTGTGGTGACAATGGGATATCACGTGATCCACTTGATGTATGTTTTGGTGATCAACTTGCGGGTTCCGCCCATGAACCTATGCATAGGGGTTGGCACACGTTTTCGTCTTGATTCTCCGGTAGAAACTTTGGGGCACTCTTTGAGGTTCTATGTGTTGGTTGAATAGACGAATCTGAGATTGTGTGATGCATATCGTACAATCATACCCACAGATACTTGAGGTGACATTGGAGTATCTAGGTGACATTAGGGTTTTGGTTGATTTGTGTCTTAAGGTGTTATTCTAGTACGAACTCTAGGGCTGTTTGTGACACTTATAGGAATAGCCCAACGGATTGATTGGAAAGAATAACTTTGAGGTGGTTTCGTACCCTACCATAATCTCTTCGTTTGTTCTCCGCTATTAGTGACCTTGGAGTGACTCTTTGTTGCATGTTGAGGGATAGTTATATGATCCAATTATGTTATTATTCTTGAGAGAACTTGCACTAGTGAAAGTATGAACCCTAGGCCTTGTTTCCTAGCATTGCAATACTGTTTACGCTCACTTTTATCATTAGTTACCTTGCTGTTTTTATAATTTCAGATTACAAAAACCTATATCTACCATCCATATTGCACTTGTATCACCATCTCTTCGCCGAACTAGTGCACCTATACAATTTACCATTGTATTGGGTGTGTTGGGGACACAAGAGACTCTTTGTTATTTGGTTGCAGGGTTCCTTGAGAGAGACCATCTTCATCCTACGCCTCCCACGGATTGATAAACCTTAGATCATCCACTTGAGGGAAATTTGCAACTGTCCTACAAACCTCTGCACTTGGAGGCCCAACAACATCTACAAGAAGAAGGTTATGTAGTAGACATCACACGTACGTACAGCGGCCAGTGTGCAAGAAAGAAAATGCGGCCATGTACGTACATACGGGCAGGGTCTCGAACGCCTACTCGCGCATACGTAAGGCCAGGGCTCGTGTACATGGCTGGGTCGGAACGGAGAAACTGCGTCGTCGTCGTGTTCATGGGGAGCCAACCGGCTGGGTCGGAACGGAATGCGTCGTCGTGTTCATCGGGAGGGCTTGGACGGAACAGCCAATGGAAACGAGGCCTGGCGTACCGCAGAACGCAGGAAACGGCCTTGTGTTCGACCGGCAACGGTCGAGACGGGATCCTGTACATCGGGAGGGTTCTGGCGTACCGCAAAATGGAGGAAACAGACCTCCTACGATCGAAACGGGGGTCCTGTTGATCGGGAGGGGTGTGGCGTACCGCAAAATTGTGGAAACGGACTTGTGTTGGAGCGCTACGGTCGAAACAGGGGTCCTGTTCATCGGGAGGGGTGTGGCGTACCGCAAAACGGGACTCCACAGGATACTGTTCATCTCCACCGTCGACCCCCTCCAGCCTCCACGGGCTACTGTTCATCCACCGTCGACCTCCTCCAGCCTCCACATGCGACTATTCATCCACGGGCTCCTGTTCATCCAGCCTCCATCGCGCGCTACTCCACCAGCTACTGTTCAACCAGCCCTCTCCACGGGCTCCTGTTCAACCACCCCTCCACGGGCTACTGTTCATCCAGCCCTCCACCATCTACTGTTCATCCTGCCCTCCATGGGGTGGTTCTGTTCATCCAGCCCTCCACGGGGTCCTGTTCATCCAGCACCAACCGGCTCGATCGATCGGGGTCCTGTTCATCCAGAGGCAACACCACGGGGTCCTATTCATCCACCCCCACCGGGAACTGTTCATCCAACCCCCCCAGCAACGCTCACTGTTCATCCAGAGGCAGCATCGATCGGCTTCAGTTAGCAGCAGTAGCGAAGGAATCGCTCGATCGGGTTCAGTTAACAGCCATCGATCGATCACTTGAGTTCAGTAACGCGTAGCCTGCAATGCAATCGCTCGGGTTCAGTTAGAGCCCAACGCCTCGCTCGGGTTCAGTTAGAGCCCAATGCCTCGCTCGGGTTCAGTTAGATCCCAACGCCTCGCACCCACGCGCGTGCGTGTACGAGAGAAACGCGCATCGCTCGGCCCCGACCACCCACCGTAACCGGGAACCCCCCGATATTTTCCTCGCCCTCGCTTCTACCATGGTTTTTCTGTGATGGACGGCCCAAAGAATGTCATGCAGCTGTGTCTTCGGCCCGCCCAGGACGAAAAGCCCATTTTCTGTCATAGAAGTAGGATCCCACCACATCTATGATGATACCGGGTTTTGTCACAATTATCGTCATAGAAGTGTCATAAGTATGACAGAAAAAAAATTGTTCGGCCCAAAATGTCACGGATGTGTCTTTTTTGTAGTGATAGCCATTCCGAGATATGTTGCCATGCAACTTTCCACCGTTCCGTTTATTATGACACACATCATCATTGTCATATTGCTTTGCATGATCATGTAGTTGACATCGTATTTATGGCAAAGCCACCATTCATAATTTTTTCATACATGTCACTCTTGATTCATTGCACATCCCGGTACACCGCCAGAGGCATTCATATAGAGTCATATTTTGTTCTAAGTATCGAGTTGTAATTCTTGAAGTTGTAAGTAAATAAAAGTGTGATGATCTTCATTATTAGAGCATTGTCCCATGTGAGGAAAGGATGATGGAGACTATGATTCCCCCACAAGTCGGGATGAGACTCCGGACGAAAAAAGAGGCCAAAAAATGAGAAAAGGCCCAAATAAAAAAAATAAAAAATGAGAGAAAAGAGAGAAGGGGCAATGCTACTATCCTTTTACCACACTTGTGCTTCAAAGTAGCACCATGATCTTCATGATAGAGAGTCTCCTATATTGTCACTTTCATATACTAGTGGGAATTTTTCATTATAGAACTTGGCTTTATATTCCAATGATGGGCTTCCTCAAATTGCCATAGGTCTTCGTGAGCAAGGGTGTTGGATGCACACTAACTTAGTTTCTGGTTGAGCTTTCATAAACTTATAGCTCTAGTGCATCCGTTGCATGGCAATCCCTACTCACTCACATTGATATCTACTGATGGGCATCTCCATAGCCCGTTGATACCACTGGTGCGCGTCCGTGCTATACAAACGGTTTTTAACCCCTTTCCGTGATGGCATTTGGAACCGTCGCCAAGTGAGTGTGGGTGATAGGGGGGTCCTTCCCACACGACCCAGAAATCATCGGGGATAGGCCCTCCTGGGACACAGGCTGGGGCCGTGTACGATCGGGCGAGGCATTGAAACCCAATCATTTCCGTAGTATGTACATCCCACACGGTAATCCGAGAAAAACATTTCCGTTCGTATGGATATCACACACAGTCAATCCAAGGAATACGTTTCCGTTCTTATGTACATCCCACACAGTCAATCCAGGGAAAACGTTTCCGTTCGTACGTACATCCCACATAGTTTTATGTGTAGGCTCATGTGTGAAAGGTGTAACTATCACACACGGTCTTCCTTGGTTAACTATTTGCTTTTATCAACTATATCACACGCGATTTGATGAAGAAAACGGTGTGGCATTGGGCTATCCATCGCAAGCGCTTTTACTGCTAGAACCGTTTGCAAAGGTCCATGACACATTTAGCAGGTTTATTAGTTTACAATTAATAATTCCAGTATTACGCAAATTCACATTTCATATCGAACATCTATTTGCCAATTTCATATCAGGCACATAAATGTATTATAACATCACAGTACGGTAGCTACATGAAAACAGCACAGTACAACATATAGCTAGTTCAACTTCATAAGAACAATATATTCATTTCCCTAATCGAGATCATCCAGGCTCGTCTTATCCACCTCTGCTTTCAGTTCAGTAAGAACCTGTTTTGCACGGGCCAACTGGGAAAGTGCCTCCTCCTTTGCCAACACCATCTTAGCAAAGTCTGATTTAAAAAATCTAAGCTCATTCTCCACCTTCAACTTTTTATCCCGCATCTTCAGATATTCTCCAGCGTTGACAACAGTTTCTCTAAGCCCACGTCTGTTCTCTTCCTCATACATGCTCTAGAGCTTCGCTAGGCACATCTTCAAAGACTGTGGCCACTCTTGATCAACCCACTCCAAGTAAGAACACTTTCGTTCATCCTATAATATTTAAAACTAGATCAGTAACAATTGTATGGGAAATGGGTTTATAGCAACATAGAAAATCACCAATGCTTATTTTGAAAAGCTGAAGAAACATGTTAATTATGACATATCTTCTAAAAAAGATCAATGTGCAAATGAATTAATTGCTACTGAGACAACAACCGAATTCTGGAACATCAGAAGCTATAATTAACTACAACGACGCTACAAGTTCTTACTCATGTACAATAAATAACAAATTGAACATTTTATGAGGAAGGTAAATATAACTGCAACAGCATAGCAACAGTGTTTGGATGACAGCAAATTGATACTAACATGTGTGTACATGCACAAATTTAGTAACATAGAACTAATGGAACTAAGGCCGTCCACTATGTATGCCAAAACTGGGGTAAAGACAACTGTTGCTACATCTCGCACCGGTGCCCTGCAGTGGCGAGCCAATGCAGCGGAAAAAAATCAGGGACCCGGACTCCGGAGCACGTAGTTGCTCTGATGCCCAGTTCCTTCGTGCCATAAAGATTTAGTATTTCACTGCTTGGCTGCTCGGATGTGTGGACCAAAGTTGGCTGCACAAACTGCTGAAGCGGTGCCAAATAATTTTCTAATGGCACCGTTGATGAGATGGCAACAAATTAAGATACTAGGTACAAACTGTGATACTGTCTTAGGATGCGTTTGGTGGAAGGTGTGGTATGAATGGGTTGGGACCGTGACAGTGTCTGACTCACATCTAACAAATGATTTGTAACAACGAAAGAGGGTCTAACCTTCTCTGCACATGCCAGAAACTTCCTCCCACTATCCACAGATTCAAACGCAACTAGCTTGACGCATGGAGATTGATGGTAACAATGAGCAGATAGATTTTCAGCCACCCCGCTCCATTCATTGCCATTGATGGTCCTAGGGAGCTACAAGAGGAAGAAATGACGCAAATCAACCACCGGGTAAAAATCCTTCATTCCAAGCCATAGCCCGAGAGAGAGAAGAGAGGCATACCCGGGTGGTGAAGGAGCCGTCACCGGAGGAGGAACCGCTGGAGAGGTCTTTGAAGATGACCATGGCGACCCCGACGGTAGGATGCGAGACGGCGAGAGTGAGGAGCGGCTATAGCTTAGGAAGGAATGAAGGAAGGAGGAACAGGGGAAATGTGACTTGTGGTCGGGGAGAAAAGGGGGTAGGTGATAACCCACAAGTATAGGGGATCGCAGCAGCTTTCGAGGGTAGAGTATTCAACCCAAATTTATTGATTCGACACAAGGGGAGCCAAAGAATATTCTCAAGTATTAGCAGCTGAGTTGTCAATTCAACCACACTTGGATAACTTAATATCTGCAGCAAAGTATTTAGTAGCAGAGTAGTATGGAAGTAGCGATAACGGTGGCAAAAGTAACAGTAGCAGTTTTGTAGTAATTGTAACATTGAAACTGTGGACTTGAGGTTGTTTCCTCGGAAAGTGTACCGTATGCTCATTACCATTAACATGAAAAGTGACATTGCCTGTGTTGCAATCAATAACAGCCCCTGCAGTATTCAAAAAGGGTCTACCAAGGATAATCAACATACTATCGTCCTCGGGAATATCAAGAATAACAAAGTCTGTTAGAATAGTAACGTTTGCAACCACAACAGGCACATCCTCACAAATACCGACAGGTATAGCGGTTGATTTATCGGCCATTTGCAAAGATATTTCAGTAGGTGTCAACTTATTCAAATCAAGTCTACGATATATAGAGAGAGAGGCATAACACTAACACCGGCTCCAAGATCACATAAAGCAGTTTTAACATAGTTTCTTTTAATGGAGCATGGTATAGTTGGTACTCCTGGATCTCCAAGTTTCTTTGGTATTCCACCTTTAAAAGTATAATTAGCAAGCATGGTGGAAATTTCAGCTTCCGGTATCTTTCTTTTATTTGTAACAATATCTTTCATATACTTAGCATAAGGATTCATTTTAAGCATATCAGTCAAACGCATACGCAAAAAGACAGGTCTAATCATTTCAGCAAATCGCTCAAAATCCTCATCATCCTTTTTCTTGGATGGTTTAGGAGGAAAAGGCATGGGTTTTTGAACCCATGGTTCTCTTTCCTTACCGTGCTTCCTAGCAACAAAGTCTCTCTTATCATAGCGTTGATTCTTTGATTGTGGGTTATCAAGATCAACAGCAGGTTCAATCTCTACATCATTGTTATTGCTAGGTTGAGCATCAACATGAACATCATCATTAACATTATCACTAGGTTCATGTTCATCACCAGATTGTGTTTCAGCATCAGAAATAGAAATATCATTGGGATTCTCAGGCGTGTCAACAACAGGTTCACTAGAAGCATGCAAAGTCCTATCATTTTTCTTTTTCTTCTTTTTTAGAAGGACTAGGTCCATCAACATTAGTTCTCTGAGAATCTTGCTCAATTCTCTTAGGGTGGCCCTTAGGATACAAAGGTTCCTGAGTCATTTTACCCCCTCTAGTCATAACTCTAACAGCATTATCATTTTTCTTATTATTTAATTCATTGAGCAAATCATTTTGAGCTTTAAGCACTTGTTCTACTTGAGTGGTAACCATAGAAGCATATTTACTAATGAGTTTAAGTTCACCTTTAACTCTAGACATATAATCACTCAAGTGTTCAATCATATAAGCATTGCGTTTCAATTGTCTACCAACATAAGCATTGAAGTTTTCTTGTTTAACCATAAAGTCATCAAACTCATCCAAGCATTGGCTAGCAAACTTAGTAGAAGGGATTTCAGCTTTATCACATCTATAAAGATAATTTACCTTTACTACCTGTGCCGGTTATCAAGACCATGTATTTCTTCAATAGGTGGTAAATTCTTAACATCTTCAGCTTTAATACCCTTTTCTTTCATAGATTTGTTTGCCTCTTGCATATCTTCAGGACTGAGAAATAGAATACCCCTTTTCTTCGGAGTTGGGTTAGGAGTTGGTTCAGGAAGTGTCCAATCATTTTCATTACTCAACATGTTATTCAGTAGCAATTCAGCTTGATCAACAGTTCTTTCACTGAAAACACAACCAGCACAACTATCCACGTGGTCTCTGGAAGCATCGATTTGTCCATTATAAAAGATATCAAGTATTTCATTTTTCTTGAGAGGATGATCGGGCAAAGCATTAAGTAATTGGAGAAGCCTCCCCCAAGCTTGTGGGAGACTCTCTTCTTCAATTTGCACAAAATTATATATTTCCCTTAAATAAGCTTGTTTCTTATGAGCGGGAAAATATTTAGCAAAGAAGTAATAAATCATATCCTGGGGACTACGCACACAACCAGGATCAAGAGAATTAAACCATGTTTTAGCATCACCCATTAATGAGAACGGAAATAATTTAAGGATATAGTAGTAACGAATTTTTTCCTCATGGGTGAATAGGGTGGCTATATCATTTAATTTAGTAAGATGTGCCACAACAGTTTCAGATTCATAGCCATAAAAAGGATCAGATTCAACCAAAGTAATTATCTTAGGATCGACAGAGAAATCATAATCCTTATCGGAAATACAGATAGGTCAAGTAGCAAAAGCAGGGTCATATTTCATTCTGGCATTCAAAGATTTTTCTTTCAGCTTAGCTAATAATTTCTTAAGATCATATCTGTCATTGCAAGCAAGAAATCTCTAGCAGTTTCTTCATCCATAACATAACCCTCAGGCACAACAGGCAATCCATATCTAGGGGGAGAATCTTCATCATCACTTTCATCAATATTATCAGTTTCAATAATTTCATTCTCTCTAGCACTAGCAAGTTGTTCATCTAGAAATTCACCTAACGGCACAGTATTATCAAGCATAGAAGTAGTTTCATCATAAGTATCATGCATAGAAGAAGTGGCATCATCAATAATGATGTCTACTACTCAACCTTCTTCTTGTAGATGTTGTTGGGCCTCCAAGTGCAGAGGTTTGTAGGACAGTAGCAAATTTCCCTCAAGTGGATGACCTAAGGTTTATAATCTGTGGGAGGTGTAGGATGAAGATGGTTTCTCTCAAGCAACCCTACAACCAAATAACAAAGAGTCTCTTGTGTCCCCAACACACCCAATACAATGGTAAATTGTATAGGTGCACTAGTTCGGCGAAGAGATGGTGATACAAGTGCAATATGGATGATAGATATAGGTTTTTGTAATCTGAAAATATAAAAACAGCAAGGTAACTAATGATAAAAGTGAGCGTAAACGGTATTGCAATGCGTTGAAACAATGCCTATGGTTCATACTTTCACTAGTGCAAGTTCTCTCAACAATAATAACATAATTGGATCATATAACTATCCCTCAACATGCAACAAAGAGTCACTCCAAAGTCACTAATAGCGAAGAACAAACGAAGAGATTATTGTTGGGTACGAAACCACATCAAAGTTATGCTTTCGGATCGATCTATTCAAGAGTTCGTACTAGAATAACACCTTAAGACACATATTAACCAAAACCCTAATGTCACCTAGATACTCCAATGTCACCTCAAGTATCCGTGGGTATGATTATACGATATGCATCACACAATCTCGGATTCATCTATTCAAACCAACACAAAGTACTTCAAAGAGTGCCCCAAAGTTTCTACCGGAGAGTCAAGACGAAAACATGTGCCAACCCCTATGCATAAGTTCACAAGGTCACTGAACCCGCAAGTTGATCACCAAAACAATCATCAAGTAGATCACGTGAATATCCCATTGTCACCACAGATAAGCACATGCAAGACATACATCAAGTGTTCTCAAATCCTTAAAGACTCAATCCGATAAGATAACTTCAAAGGGAAAACTCAATCCATTACAAGAGAGTAGAGGGGGAGAAACATCATAAGACCCAACTATAATAGCAAAGCTCGCGATACATCAAGATCGTGCTGAATCAAGAACACGAGAGAGAGAGAGAGATCAAACACATAGCTACTAGTACATACCCTCAGCCCCGGGGGTGAACTACTCCCTCCTCGTCATGGAGATCGCCGAGATGATGAATATGGCCACCGCTGAGGAATCCCCCCTCCGGCAGGGTGCCGGAACAGGTCTAGATTGGTTTTCGGTGGCTACAGAGGCTTGCGGCGGCGGAACTCCCGATCTAGGTTATTTTCTGGAGGTTTCTGTATATATAAGAGGTTTTGGCGTCGAGAACAAGTCAGGGGGGGTCTCCGGGCTGTCCACGAGGTAGGGGGGCGCGCCCAGGGGGGTGGGTGCGCCTCCCACCCTCGTGGGCAGCCCGGGACTCTTCTGGCCCAATTCTTTCACTCCAAGGCCTTCTTCTGGTCCAAAAATAAGCTCCATCAAGTTTCAGGTCAATTGGACTCCGTTTGGTTTTCCTTTTCTGCGATACTCAAAAACAAGAAAAAAAAAACAGAAACTGGCCCTGGGCTCTAGATTAATAGGATAGTCCCAAAAATCATATAAAATAGCATATAAATGCATATAAAACATCCTAGAAGGATAATATAATAGCATGAATACTTCATAAATTATATATACGTTGGAGACGTATCAAATAACATGCGACATATCAGAATTAATAGAAGAAGCAGGTTTAGGTGTCGCAAGTTTACTCAAAACAGAAGGAGAATCAAGTGTAGAGCTAGATGGCAGTTCCTTACCTCCCCTCGTAGTTGAGGGATAAATCTTGGTTTTCTCGTCTTTCAAGTTTCTCATAGTGACCAGCAGATATAAATCCCAAGTGACTCAAAGAATAGAGCTATGCTATCCGGCAACGGCGCCATAAATACTCTTGATAACCCACAAGTATAGGGGATCGCAACAGTTTTCGAGGGTAGAGTATTCAACCCAAATTTATTGATTCGACACAAGGGGAGCCAAAGAATATTCTCAAGTATTAGCAGCTGAGTTGTCAATTCAACCACACCTGGATAACTTAATATCTGCAGCAAAGTATTTAGTAGCAGAGTAGTATGGAAGTAGCGATAACGGTGGCAAAAGTAACAGTAGCAGTTTTGTAGTAATTGTAACAGTGGCAATGGTAAAGTAACTAAGCAAAGATCAATATGTGAAAAGCTCGTAGGCATTGGATCAGTGACGGATAATTATGTCAGATGCGATTCCTCATGCAACAGTTATAACATAGCGTGACACAGAACTAGCTCCAATTCATCAATGTAATGTAGGCATGTATTCCGAATATACTCATACGTGCTTATGGAAAAGTACTGGCATGACATCTTTTGTCCTACCCTCCCGTGGTAGCGGGGTCCTATTGGAAACTAAGGGATATTAAGGCCTCCTTTTAATAGAGTACCGAACCAAAGCATTAACACTTAGTGAATACATTAACTCCTCAAACTACGGTCATCACTGGGAGTGGTCCCGATTATTGTCACTTCGTGGTTACCGGATCATAACACATAGTAGGTGACTATTGACTTGCAAGATAGGATTAGGAACTCACATATATTCATGAAAACATAATAGGTTCAGATCTGAATTCATGGCTCTCGGGCCCTAGTGACAAGCATTAAGCATAGCAAAGTCATAGCAACATCAATCTTAGAACATAATGGATACTAGGAATCAAACCCTAACAAAACTAACTCGATTACATGATAAATCTCATCCAACCCATCACCGTCCAGCAAGCCTACGATGGAATTACTCACGCACGGCGGTGAGCATCATGAAATTGGTGATGGAGGATGGTTGATGATGACAATGGCGATGGATTCCCCTCTCCGGAGCCCCAAACGGACTCCAGATCAGCCCTCCCGAGAGAGTTTAGGGCTTGGCGGCGGCTCCGTATCGTAAAACGCGATGAATCCTTCTCTCTGATTTTTTTCTCCCCGAACGTGAATAAATAGAGTTGGAGTTAAGGTCGGTGGAGCACTAGGGGGCCCACGAGGCAGGGGGCGCGCCCAGGGGGGCAGGCGCGCCCCCACCCTCGTGGAGAGGGTGTGGGCCCCCTTGTCTTGATTCTTTCGCCAGTATTTTTTATAAATTCCAAAAATATTCTCCGTGAAGTTTCAGGTCATTCCGAGAACTTTTATTTTTGCACAAAAATAACACCATGGCAATTCTGCTGAAAACAGTGTTAGTCCGGGTTAGTTCCATTCAAATTATGCAAGTTAGAGTCCAAAACAAGGGCAAAAGTGTTTGGAAAAGTAGATACGATGGAGATGTATCAGTAGGGAAGGGGAAAGGGGGCCGGGGGTAGATATTTTGGCGGTAGACCAAAATTTTGGAAATGTGGAGGGAAACTTTGCACACGGTGCCATTCACTTTGAACGATTGTGTGCATCGCAAACGATTCTTCTGCTTTACGCGCATGGGATGAGTTTGATAATTCAAATTTTGGTGGAAATTTCCCCGGGTACGTCATTGCATAATTTGGCATCGCTTGCTAATTTGGGCACACAAAAGAGCATACAGCAGACAGACCACACTTACTAAATCGAGCAATTTTAGTAATTAAACAGAGCCAGATGACCTAAACATTGCTCTAACAAAAGACCAGCATTAAAAACAAAGCCTAAGTACGCATAATTTTAACAAATCTGCCGCCGCGCCGGCCTATGCATCGCCGGTGTGAGATGAGACGTTGATGACTTGTCCTGGCGACATGCCGCTGTTGGTGGACTCCGCACCCCCCTGCTGAAGTCGACCACGTCCTCGTCCTCGTCCTCGGCGCCACCCTCAAGGTTGTAGTACTCGTAGTAGTGGCTGCGCCTGAGCTCGCGTTGGTACTCCACCGCCGATTCCTCGAGGGACAGACTCTTCTCTACCTCGACCTCGGGCACACGCAACTCCTTCTCCCGGCGCTCCTCGATCTCCGTCACCTCCTGCATCTCCAGCTCCCGCTCGGCGACCTCATGAGGAAGCAGGTGCTCGATGGCCACCGCCGCCTTTTCAGACGTGGGTTGCATGCTGGAGTCCGAGGTGGCCCAGAATATCTTGGCATGTGCATCCTCGATCTTGGCATGGATGGCCTCGACCCAGGCCAGGGCGACATTGGCAGCACAGACGGCAGCTCGAGCGCTCTTGGCGTTTGCAGCCGCCATCGTAGCAGCAGCTGCAGCCGTCTCGGCTGCTGCAGCTGCCCTGTCGGCTGCCGCAGATGCCCTCTCAGCAGAAGCGGCCGCGCTCAATGCGGATCCGGCGGCACTCTCGGCGTAGCCGGTCGCGCTCTCGGCGCAGGTGGCCGCGCTCGGGGAGGGGGGACGCGGCCATCGTACGGGCCTTCACGAAGCATTTCCACGGTGTCATCTTTGCAAGAAGGGGGTGCGGGAATGGCGATCGGGATTCATGGATTCAGGGGTTGCCGGCACTGGAGCAGACGAGCCGGCGAATCTTAAGGAGGGAGACTTAAATAGACCCAGATATTTTCATCGCAAACGGTTCGTAGAAAACAACTATGTGTGATGTTGTAGATATTTTTTATTAGCTGTGAAAGACGAATTTGGAGTAAAGTGGCAACGGATGGTGTTTTAAATGAACGAGAAATTTTGTAGTACTAATACAACTGTCATGTCAAATTTTGGAAAATTTCAGGGGTCATTTGACCTTTTAAGACATTTAGGTGATTTTCTAGCCATTTAATGACCGTAATTGAAATTTGAACTACATGTACATGCAACAGCTAACCATAACGGTTTGAAAACTCATATTTTGTGTACTTGTGTGCGATTTAATTCCACGTGCAGTAAATTGGAAGGAATTTTCAAACATATTGGTCTAACGGCTATGACACAATTAAGCATGGAGTGACATGGCATTTTATTCCAAAAAAATAAAAAAAGATCAGAAACACATGAAACCTTGGTTGATGTAATGTCATGCCACCAAGATGATGTGGTAAAGAAATTGGCATGTTTGCCGAAAGTTTGGACACACACCCCTCACAAACCGGAGCAACTCACTGGAAGGCTCGTGGTTCCGAGAGGGAACAATGCATGTTTGATGACGAACGGGAGATAGCTTCCTCTTACGGCCTTCAGTTTTTTCTATGTCTAACATGCACTACTACAACTGTAATGTGAAATTTTGGAAAATTCTAGGGGTCATTTGACCTTTTAAAGACATTTAAGTGATTTTCTAGCCATTTAATGACCGTAATTCAAATTTGAACTACATCTACATGCAACGCCTAACCAAAATGGTTTGAAAAAAATCATTTTTGTGTACTTGTGTGCGAGTTAATTCCATGTGCAGTAAATTAGAAGGAATTTTCAAACATATTTGTCTCACAGCATGGGCACATGCGTACGTATGCATGGAGTGACATGGCATTTTAATTCCAAAAAATAAAAAAAATTCAGAAACACATGAAACCTTGGTTGATGTAATGTCATGCCACCAAGATGATGTGGTACAGAAATTGGCATGTTTGACGAAAGTTTGGACACACAACCCTCACAAACCGGAGCAGCTCATAGAAGGCTCGTGGTTCCGAGAGGGAACAATGCGTGTTTGATGACGAACGGGAGATAGCTTCCTCTTACGGCCTTCAATTTTTTTCTACGTCTAACGTGCACTACTAAAACTGTAGTGTGAAATATTGGAAAATTTTAGGGTTCATTTGACCTTTTAAAGACATTTAAGTGATTTTCTAGCCATTTAATGACCATAATTCAAATTTGAACTGCATCTACATGCAACGCCTAACCAAAACTGTTTGAAAAATCATATTTGTGTACTTGTGTGCGAGTTAATTCCATGTGCAGTAAATTAGATGGAATTTTCAAACATATTTGTCTCACGGCTTGGGCACATGCATACGTATGCATGGAGTGACATGGAATTTTAATTCCAAAAAATAAAAAAATGAGAAACACATGAAACCTTGGTTGATATAATGTCATGCCACTGAGGGAGTCCTGGACTAAGGGGTCCTGGGGCGTCCGGCCTGTTATCTACTGGGCCGGACTGATGGCTGTGAAGACATGAAGGCCGAAGACTATACACGTGTCCGGATTGGACTCTACTTGGCGTGGAAGGCAAGCTAGGCGACCGATTATGAAGATTTCCTCCTATGTAACCGACTCCATGTAACCCAAGATCTCTCCGATGCCTATATAAACCGGAGAGCATAGTCCGGATAGGGGGAGATTCATTACCATATTCATAGGCTAGACTTCTAGGGTTTAGCCATTACGATCTCGTGGTAGATCAACTCTTGTAATACTCATATTCTTCAAGATCAATCAAGCAGGAAGTAGGGTATTACCTCCATAGAGAGGGCCCGAACCCAGGTAAACATTGTGTCCCCCGTCTCCTGTTACCATTGATCCTAGACGCACAGTTCGGGACCCCCTACCCGAGATCTGCCGATTTTGACACCGACATTGGTGCTTTCATTGAGAGTTCCACTGTGCCGTCGACGAAAGGTTTGATGGCCCCTTCAATCGTCAGTAATGATGTGGTCCAGGGAGAAACCTTCCTCCCCGGACAGATGTTCGTATTCGGCGGCTTCGTACTGCGGGCCAACTCAATCGGCCATCTGGAGCAGATCGATAGCTACGCCCCTGGCCATCAAGCCAGATTCGGAAGCCTGAACTACATCGCGGACATCCGTGGAGACTTGATCTTGGACGGATTCGAGACCGCGGCAACCGCTCCCCTTCGCCGTGATGAACATGGCTTAAACCTGTCATCGGGCCGTATCCAGGAGATAGCTCCTGTAACAACTCTGGCCTTAGATCCGGAGCAGATCAAGTCGTCCGAAGATGGGAAACTTAACCCCACCACAGGGGCTACCGATTCGGTGGCGTTGGAGCCGCTTGCAGATTCCACTTCGTACGATACTTGCATCGACGGAACCCCGGACTCGTCTCCGGTATCGAGTTCCGAACCCCGTGAGCCCACGGATACCGAACTCGATCGGCCATCGATCTTCAAGTTCAGTGCCGCGGATATCTTCCAACACTCGCCCATGGGCGACCTACTAAAGTCACTAAAAAACCTATCCCTGGCAGACGGCTCGTCGCCGAACTATATTTGGTTTGACCTTATGGCGGATGATGGAGAATTTTGCTTCCCACCCATCACCCACTTCATAGCCACCATCGAAGACCCAACCAACACGCCTGACCCCTGCTCCGAAGACATCGACGGTCTAAACGACGATGATGGGCAAGGCCATAGCTTGTTCTCCGCTATATGCGGGACGACCACTTCCTGGTATGACATGTGTATGGTAGACACACCCAACGACAATCTCGACTATGACAAGGAGGACCCGGTTGAGGATAAACCTCCTGGTACACAGTCCGAACACCGGCGCCCTCCGCACCGCTCTCAGTCACGTCACTTAAGAGGAAACAATACTAGCACCGGAGGTGATAGTACTCCAGAAAACAAAGACCCTGTCGAGACTGGATCCGAACAGGAGTACCAGGAAAGCGGGCAAGATAGCCCTGATGAACAAGTCATATACAGAGACTCGGAGGATAGTAATTATCTCCCACTCTCCGAGGAAGAGGAGAGCCTCGGCAACGAGGAATTCATTGTGCCTGAGGAACCTCTTGAGCAGGAGCGCTTTAAACGCCGGCTAATAGCCACGGCAAGGAATCTAAGAATAAAGCAGCTGCAGCTTCAAGCAAGCCAAGATCTGCTCAATGATAAATGGACCCATGTCCTAGCCGCCGAAGAATACGGCCCTAATGGCTCGGACAAAGGCCACCCCAAATGCAGGTGGCTCCCTCCACATGATGGCGAAACGCTGGAGCCCGTACCACCATCGAACAATGCGGCAGGTCGACCACAGTTCGGCCCGGATAAAGCAGCAGCCCAAGCAGAACACCATACTAACCAATCCGGCCGTAAAAACAAGAAAAAGAAGGTTCGGGAAAACAATCGCGATATCCGCCAAAGCTTAGTGGGCAGAGCAGGACAGACAAGATCGACGTACAGATCGCGGGGATATGCCCCGACCGGCGATGATGGCCAATTAGCCGGACATAACAGAGCCAACCACGCCCGAAGCCGCCGGCGGCATCCAACGGTGGTGCTTCACAGTGTGGCCCAACATAGAGGAGCCGCGCGCCCTCTTTGCTTCACCGACAAGGTAATGGAGCACGAGTTTCCAGACGGGTTTAAACCCATCAACATCGAATCATACGATGGAACAACAGATCCTGCAGTATGGATGGAGGATTACCTCCTCCATATCCACCTGGCTCGCGGAGACGACCTTCATGCCATTAAATACCTGCCTCTCAAGCTTAAGGGGCCAGCACAGTACTGGCTAAACAGTTTGCCAGAAAATTCTATTGGCAGCTGGGAAGACTTGGAAGACGCCTTTCGTGACAACTTCCAAGGAACATATGTCCGGCCACCAGATGCCGATGACTTAGGCCACATTGTCCAGCTGCCCGGCGAATCAGCCAGGGAGCTCTGGACTAGGTTCTTAGTCAAAAAGAACCAAATTGTCGACTGTCCGGACGCGGAAGCCCTTGCGGCCTTGAAACATAGCGTCCGGGATGAATGGCTAGCATGTCACCTCGGCCAGGAAGGACCCAAATCCATGACAGCCCTTACCGCTCTAATGACTCGCTTTTGTGCGGGAGAAGACAACTGGGTTGCTTGTAAAAGCAACAACGCCAGCGACCCGGGCACTTCCGAAATCCGAGACGGCAACGGTAAGCCACGACGAACCGAACACAACAGTCGCAGTCACAATGAAGGATCACGCGACACAGCGGTGAACGCCGGATTTAACAATCCAAAACCCGGTCAACGGAAGAAGCCTCTAAAGGCAAACCAAGACGGACCATCCACCCTTGATTGGATATTGGACCGACCTCGTCAGATTCACGGCCACCCTGATAAGCCAGCTAATCATACCAATAGAAACTGTTGGGTCTTCAAGCAGGCAGGCAAGCTCAACGCCGAGCACAAGGGGAGGAGGCCACCAAGCGATAAAGACGACGGAGCGGCTCGCCAGCCGAACACCAGGGGCCAGAAACAGTTTCCCTCCGAAGTTCGACCACTCCCGGAACGGAAGTAGCAGTTCGGCTTCCGCCACCCACCCACTATGCCGACCAAATTTACACCATGTGTGCATCACTACGTGCTCAAGATACCATGGGCATCGGCGGAAGCACAATACGGACAACCCTGCAAGCATTCCCGTAACTTTTTTATCTGTTTCCCTTACTTTTCTTCATTATAACTCAAAAACAGGTGACCAACAGGACAACATCTACAACAGACTCTATCGGAGTTCGGATCCGTACATTCACCTAAGGGGCTACTTCCGTTAGGGACTCCCCTGCCCAAGGATGGGCGGCACAGACGTGTGACAGGAGGTCCAAAACAGCTTTTTGTAGACCGCACTCTTTATTCTGAGCATGTACTATGCCTTTTTTCCTCCGTTCCCGACCCCGAGCATGTCAAATAGCCGGGTTGTGGTTTTTCCTTTTTATATATGAATTTATCATTGGCTTATTGCTCCAATCCCAGTAAACTATATCCGAACTAATCTTCCATACTCTTCGTACAATGAGTACGGCCGTAACGACTGTGTTACAAGACGCACCTCGGCATTACTGCCAGGGGCTCGGTATGGGAACAAATGAGTCGCTAATAAAAGTCCGAACAGCTCTATAGCGTACTTCGGCGTCGCAAGTTTGTCCTTATATGCATCAGCTCCGAATTATTGTCTTTGGTCAATAGTTGGGTTGCCTGGCTCCTGTGCTTGCTACCCTACGTTCCGCTCTATCGGCTACGGTAGTAAAGGGAGAACTACTGCGATTGTGCCCTAGCTTTGACCGGATGAGCACCTCAGTAGAGAAAGCCGAAAACTGACGGTCATGATGCGGCGAGAGCTGGTCAACCACTTGACGACTTATTCGAATCTTTAGTGATTCTCCGTGTAACACGAGGGATCTTTTTTATATCAACATATGTAAGGCACTATGCGCCGTATACATACCAGGGGCTATGTCGTAGCCTCACCATAAAACTCCTATGTCTAAGTGAAAGTGTTAACGCCCTATAGTCCGATTGCCTGGTTCGCCGCATTATCACCTCCTTTATGGACCAAGACGTTGGATAAAGAGTGATTTAATGCTTTTCCGAACACCCCCGTATTTCCTACGAGGGGGCTGAAGCCGACGACTAGAAAACTTCCAGATCACATTAAAACGGCCGCACAGGAGGAATACAAGCTTTCTAGCAAAACATGAAAACAGATTAACCATCAAATTGTCTGTTACAACACTAATACACATCACTCGAACATTATGTCTTTCGAGCACTGGCCCTCTATCAAGCGGGTGGCCTCTAGGATGTCTTCAAAATAATGCTCCGGTGCCGGACGGTCCTTGCCTTTGGGTGGACTCTTTGCCGCAACATCGATGGCCTTCATCTTCCCCCAGAATGTCTTGACTCGGGCGAAGGCCATCCGTGCACCTTCAATGCACGCCGACCGCTTCACAGCGTCGATACGCGGCACCACGTCAACAAGCCGCTGCACCAAGCCGAAGTAACTACTTGGAACATGCTCAGTCGGCCACAACCGGACTATGACGTCCTTCATCGCAGCGCCGGATATCCTATGCAACTCGGCCCACTGGGACATCTGCTCATTCAGCAACAGAGGGCACTTTGACGCGCCAAATTGTGACCAGAAAAGCTTCTCCATTGCATATCCCTCTTGCGCATGGTAAAACTCCGCCGCATCGGAAGAACTCTTCGGCAAGTCTACCAAATTGTCCGGAGAACTCCATACTTGGTTAAGTTGAGCATAGTTCGGATCACCGAACTTGGCCTGTAGCAAAAAGGGCTTGCCAGCCACAATCTCCCCAGCTTACCGGATCTCCTCACGGGCTGCTCTGGATTCAGACCGCGCTTCTCTCGCCTCTCATAAGGCCTTGTCAAGCTCAGCCGTTTTGGCTTCATTTTCCTTCTCAAGAAGTTTATAGCGGCTAGCAGTATTCTCTAATTCGTGTCCCATGGTGGACATCTTCTCCTGGTCTTGGCGCCGCGCAGCTTGTTCGGCTTTCAATTCAGCCGATGCTTTTTCGGCAGCCGCATTACTAAGCCAGGCCTGATCCTTGGCCCGGGCTAGCTCCGCCCGAAGGGCCTCTACGGCAGCGGCACCATCTGCATTCATGCACATTTCACATAAAATTCTTTTTAGAGCCAGGCTTAAATTACAAGCACATTGGTGTAAGGAATGCTCGAAATATATACCTTGCGAGTCGTCAAGACGCCTGTTGATCAATGCAATGTCATCTCTGCAATGTCCAGCTTTCGCTGTAGTTCGGTCACTTCCGCATTTCAGCCAGTGGCAGGAGGGACGGTAGCCTGCATTACAAATTAAATCAAGGTTAGTACCTAGGCATATCTTTTTGATCCTCCGATTGCTTCCTTCGGAAGGCAATCCGAGTCTCAGTGGCTACTGCATACACAAAAGGTGCATTCTGTCAATATCATTCAATTGGCAACATTACATCACAAACCTCAAAGCCTCTTAGAAGGCTCGTAAAGGCCTCATTCAACCCGCTCTTCGCGGAGAGAACCTTTTCGACCACCGTAACCATTAACGCACGGTGCGCCTCTGAAACGGACGCTTGTCGCAGCATGTCCGTCAGCATCTCCGGCACTCCTGGGTCTTCGGACACCGCCGCCACAGCACGACATTCCTTTGAAGGAATCCGCTTACCCGCCTCCAGAATCGTCTCCGGCTTTAAACCGGACAGTTCGGGGCCGTTGCAACCTCTTGAGCACTGCGCTGGTTTTCCCTTGAAGAGGAAAGGGTGATGCAGCAAAGTAGCGTAAGTATTTCCCTCAGTTTTGAGAACCAAGGTATCAGTCCAGTAGGAGACTACGCACAAGTCCCTCGCACCTACACAAACAAATAAATCCTTGCAACCAACGCAATAAAGGGGTTGTCAATCCCTTCACGGTCACTTACGAGTGTGAGATCTGATAGATATGACAAGATAATATTTTTGGAATTTTTATGATAACGATGCAAAGTAAAATAAAAGGTAATAAAAATAGCTAAGTGTTGGAAGATTAATATGATGGAAAATAGACCCGGGGGCTATAGGTTTCACTAGAGGCTTCTCTCGAGAGCATAAGTATTACGGTGGGTGAACAAATTACTGTTGAGCAATTGACAGAATTGAGCATAGTTATGAGAATATCTAGGTATGATCATGTATATAGGCATCACGTCTGAGACAAGTAGACCGACTCCTGCCTGCATCTACTACTATTACTCCACACATCGACCGCTATCCAGCATGCATCTAGAGTATTAAGTTCACAAGAATAGAGTAACGCTTTAAGCAAGATGACATGATGTAGAGGGATAAACTCATGCAATATGATATAAACCCCATCTTGTTATCCTCGATGGCAACAATACAATACGTGCCTTGCTGCCCCTACTGTCACTGGGAAAGGACACCACAAGATTGAACCCAAAGCTAAGCACTTCTCCCATTGCAAGAAAGATCAATCTACTAGGCCAAACCAAACTGATAATTCGAAGAGACTTGCAAAGATAACTAATCATATATAAAAGAATTCAGAGGAGATTCAAATATTTTTCATAGATAAACTTGATCACAAACCCACAATTCATCGGTCTCAACAAACACACCGCAAAAGAAGATTACATCGAATAGATCTCCACAAGAGAGGGGGAGAACATTGTATTGAGATCCAAAAAGAGAGAATAAGCCATCTAGCTAATAACTATGCACCCGAAGGTCTGAGGTAAGCTACTCACACATCATCGGAGAGGCTATGGTGTTAATGTAGAACCCTTCGTGATCGATGCCCCCTCCGACGGAGCTCCGGAAAAGGCCCCAAGATTGGATCTCACGGGTACACAAGGTTGCGGCGGTGGAATTAGGTTTTTCGCTCCGTATCTGGTAGTTTGGGGGTACGTAGGTATATATAGGAGGAAGAAGTACGTCGGTGGAGCAATGTGGGGCCCACGAGGGTCGAGGGCGCGCCCAGGGGGTAGGCGCGCCCCCTACCTCGTGCCCTCCTGGTTGATGTCTTGACATAGGGTCCAAGTCCTCTAGATCACGTTCGTTCCGAAAATCACATTCACGAAGGTTTCATTCCGTTTGGACTCCGTTTGATATTCTTTTTCTGCGAAACTCTGAAATAGGCAAAAAACATCAATTCTGGGATAGGCCTCCGGTTAATAGGTTAGTCCCAAAAATAATATAGAAGTGTATAATAAAGCCCATTAATGTCCAAAACAGAATTTAATATAGCATGGAACAATAAAAAATTATAGATACGTTGGAGCCGTATCAAGCATCCCCAAGCTTAATTCCTGCTCGTCCTCGAGTAGGTAAATGATAAAAACAGAAATTTTGATGTGGAATGCTACTTGGCATAATTTCAATGTAATTCTCTTAATTGTGGTATGAATATTCAGATCCAAAAGATTCAAGACAAAAGTTTAATATTGACATAAAAATAATAATACTTCAAGCATACTAACTAAGCAATTATGTCTTCTCAAAATAACATGGCCAAAGAAAGTTATCCCTACAAAATCATATAGTCTGGCTATGCTCTATCTTCACCACACAAAATATTTAAATCATGCACAACCCCGATGACAAGCCAATCAATTGTTTCATACTTTTAGTGTTCTCAAACTTTTTCAATCTTCACGCAATACATGAGCGTGAGCCATGGACATAACACTATATGTGGAATAGAATGGTGGTTGTGGAGAAGACAAAAAGGAGATGATAGTCTCACATCAACTAGGCGTATCAACGGGCTATGGAGATGCCCATCAATAGATATAAATGTGAGTGAGTAGGGATTGCCATGCAACGGATGCACTAGAGCTATGAGTTTATGAAAGCTCAACAAAAGAAACTAAGTGGGTGTGCATCCAACTCGCTTGCTCACGAAGACCTAGGGCATTTTGAGGAAGCCCATCATTGGAATATACAAGCCAAGTTCTATAATGAAAAATTCCCACTAGTATATGAAAGTGACAAAATGAGAGACTCTCTATCATGAAGATCATGGTGCTACTTTGAAGCACAAGTGTGGTAAAAGGATAGTAACATTGTCCCTTCTCTCTTTTTCTCTCATTTTTTTATTTGGGCCTTTTCTTCTCTCTTTTTTGGCCTCTTTTTTTCATCCGAGTCTCATCCCGACTTGTGGGGGAATCATAGTCTCCATCATCCTTTCCTCACTTGGGACAATGCTCTAAAAATGATGATCATCACACTTTTATTTACTTACAACTCAACAATTACAACTCAATACTTAGAACAAAATATGACTCTATGTGAATGCCTCCGGCGGTGTACCGGGATATGCAATGAATCAAGAGTGACATGTATGAAAGAATTATGAACGGTGGCTTTGCCACAAATTCGATGTCAACTACATGATCATGCGAAGCAATATGACAATGATGGAGCGTGTCATAATAAACGGAACGGTGGTAAGTTGCATGGCAATACATCTCGGAATGGCTATGGAAATGCCATGATAGGTAGGTATGGTGGCTGTTTTGAGGAAGGTATATGGTGGGTGTATGATACCGGCGAAACGTGCGCGGTATTAGAGAGGCTAGCAATGGTGGAAGGAGGAAAAGTGTGTATAATCCATGGACTCAACATTAGTCATAAAGAACTCATATACTTATTGCAAAAATCTACAAGTTATCAAAGCAAAGTATTACGCGCATGCTCCTAGGGGGATAGATTGGTAGGAAAAGACCATCGCTCATCCCCGACCACCACTCATAAGGAAGACAATCAATAAATAAATCATGCTCCGACTTCATCACATAACAGTTCACCATACGTGCATGCTACGAGAATCACAAACTTTGACACACGTATTTCTCAAATTCAAAACTACTCAACTAGCATGACTCTAATATCACCATCTTCATATCTCAAAACAATTATCTAGTATCAAACTTCTCATAATATTCAACATACTCATAAGAAAAAAAATCTAATCTTGAATGCCTATCATTGTCAAAGCAAACTACCATGCTGTTTTGTAGGACTCTCAAAATAATCTAAGTGAAACATGAGAGAACAATAGTTTCTATAAAACAAAATCACCACCGTGCTCTAAAAGATATAAGTGAAGCACTAGAGCAAAAACTATATAACTCAAAAGATATAAGTGAAGCACATAGAGTATTCTAATAATTTTCGAATCAAGTGTATCTCTCTCAAAAGGTGTGTACAGCAAAGATGATTGTGGTAAACTAAAAATCAAAGACGCAAATAATACAAGACGCTCCAAGCAAAACACATATCATGTAGTGAATAAAAATATAGCTCCAAGTAAAGTTACCGATGGAAGTAGACGAAAGAGGGGATGCCTTCCGGGGCATCCCCAAGCTTTGGCTTTTTGGTGTCCTTAGATTATCTTGGGGTGCCATGGGCATCCCCAAGCTTAGGATCTTTCCACTCCTTGTTCCATAATCCATCAAATCTTTCACCCAAAACTTGAAAACTTCACAACACAAAACTTGACAGAAAATCTCGTGAGCTCTGTTAGCGAAAGAAAACAAAACACCACTTCAAGGTACTGTAATGAACTCATTATTTATTTATATTGGTCTTAAACCTACTGTATTCCAACTTCTCTGTGGTTTATAAACTATTTTACTAGCCATAGATTCATCAAAATAAGCAAACAACACACAAAAACAGAATCTGTAAAAAACAGAACAGTCTGTAGTAATCTGTAACTAACGCAAACTTATGGAACTTAAAAAATTCAGCCAAAATAGGAAGACCTAGAAAATTTGTTTATTGATCAGCAGCAATTGGAATCAATATTTTATCACGTTCTGGTGATTTTTAACAATTATTTTCGTGAACAGAAAGTTTCTGCAATTTTCAGCAAGATCAAATAACTATCATCCAAGAAGATCCTATAGGTTAAACTTGGCACAAACACTAATTAAAACATAAAAGCACATCTAACCAGAGGCTAGATCAAATATTTATTCCTAAACAGAAGCAAAAAGCAAAAAACTAAAAATAAAATTCGGTTGCCTCCCAACAAGCGCTATCGTTTAACGCCCCTAGCTAGGCATAATAGCAAGGATAGATCTAGGTATTGCCATCTTTGGTAGGCAATCCATAAGTGGCTCTCATAATATATTCATAAGGTAATTTTATTTTCTTTCTAGGGAAGTGTTCCATGCCTTTCCTTAACGGAAATTGGAATCTAATATTCCCTTCCTTCATATCAATAATTGCACCAATCGTTCTAAGGAAAAGTCTACCAATGATAATAGGACATGAAGGATTGCAATCTATATCAAGAATAATAAAATCTATAGGCACACAATTCCTATTTGCAATAATAAGAACATCATTAATTCTTCCCATAGGTTTGTTAATGGTGGAATCCGCAAGGTGCATGTTTAAAGAGCAATCATCAAAATCGCGGAAACCTAGCAAATCGCACAAAGTCTTTGGAATCGTGGAAACACTAGCACCCAAATCACAACATAGCATTCATGATCTTTAATTTTAATTTTAATAGTAGGTTCCCACTCATCATAAAGTTTTCTAGGGATAGAAACTTCCAACTCAAGTTTTTCTTCATAAGATTGCATCAAAGCATCAACGATATGTTTAGTAAAAGCTTTATGTTGACTATAAGCATGTGGAGAATTTAGCACGGATTGCAACAAGGAAATACAATCTATCAAAGAGCAATTATCATAATTAAATTCCTTGAAATCCAAAATAGTGGGTTCATTAATATCTAAAGTTTTGATCTCTTCAATCCCACTTTTACCAATTTTTGCATCAAGATCTAAAAACTCCGAATTTTTGGAACGCCTTCTAGGTAAAGGTGGATCATATTCAGTCCCATCATTATCAAGATTCATATTGCAAAACAAAGATTTAATTGGGGACACATCAATAACTTTTAGATCTTCATCTTTATTTTTATAGGAATTAGAAGAACACACTTTCATAAAGCAATCTTTCTTAGCACACATCCTAGCGGTTCTTTCTTTGCACTCATCAATGGAAATTCTCATGGCTTTGAGAGACTCATTGATATCATGTTTAGGTGGAATAGATCTAAGTTTTAAAGAATCAACATCAAGAGAAATTCTATCAACGTTCCTAGCCAATTCATCAACTTTAAGCAATTTTTCTTCAAGCAAAGCATTGAAATTCTTTTGCGAATTCATAAACTCCTTAACACTAGTCTCAAATTCAGAAGGCATCTTATTAAAGTTCCCATAAGAATTGTTGTAGGAATTACCATAATTATTAGAGGAATTACTAGGATAAGGCCTAGGATTAAAGTTTCCTCTATACGCGTTGTTACCAAAATTATTCCTACCAACAAAATTCACATCCATAGATTCATTATTATTCTCAATCAAAGTAGACAAAGGCATATCATTAGGATCAGAAGAAACACTCTTAGTAGTAAATAATTTCATAAGTTCATCCATCTTTCCACTCAAAACATTAATTTCTTCTATCACATGCACTTTGTTATTAGTAGATCTTTCAGTGTGCCATTGAGAATAATTAACCATAATATTATCTAGGAGTTTAGTAGCTTCTCCTAAAGTGATTTCCATAAAAGTGCCTCCCGCGGCCGAATCTAAAAGATTTCTAGAAGCAAAATTCAATCCGGCATAAATTTTTTGTATGATCATCCATAAATTCAAGCCATGTGTAGGACAATTACGTATCATTAATTTCATCCTCTCCCAAGCTTGTGCAACATGTTCATGATCAAGTTGCTTAAAATTCATAATATCATTTCTAAGAGAGATGATCTTAGCAGGGGGAAAATACTTAGAGATAAAAGCATCCTTGCACTTATTCCAAGAATCAATACTATTTTTAGGCAAAGATGAAAACCAAGCTTTAGCACGATCTCTAAGCGAAAAAGGAAATAGCTTCAGTTTAACAATATCATTATCCACATCTTTCTTCTTTTGCATATCACACAAATCAACGAAGCTATTTAGATGGGTAGCGACATCTTCACTAGGAAGGCCGGCGAATTGATATTTCATGACAAGATTCAACAAAGCAGCATTGATTCACAAGATTCAGTATCGGTAAGAGGAGCAATCGGAGTGCTAAGAAAATCATTATTGTTGGTATTGGTGAAGTCACACAATTTAGTATTGTCTTGAGCCATTGTGACAAGCAAGCAATCCAACACACGAGCAAACAAGAAGCAAGCGAAAAAAAGAGGCGAACGAAAAAGAGTGGGCGAATAAAATGACAAGGGTGAAGTGGGGGAGAGGAAAACGAGAGGCAAATGGAAAATAATGTAATGCGGGAGATAAGGGTTTGTGATGGGTACTTGGTATGTTGACTTTTGCGTAGACTCCCCGGCAATGGCGCCAGAAATGGCTCATTGTCGGGAGTCCAAATCTTGACTTGACCTTGCGTAAGCCTCCCCGGCAACGGCGCCAGAAATCCTTCTTGCTACCTCTTGAGCACTGCGTTGGTTTTCCCTTGAAGAGGAAAGGGTGATGCAGCAAAGTAGCGTAAGTATTTCCCTCAGTTTTTGAGAACCAAGGTATCAATCCAGTAGGAGACCACGCACGAGTCCCTCGCACCTACACAAACAAATAAATCCTCGCAACCAACGCAATAAAGGGGTTGTCAATCCCTTCACGGTCACTTACGAGAGTGAGATCTGATAGATATGATAAGATAATATTTTTGGTATTTTTATGATAAAGATGAAAAGTAAAATAAAAGGTAATAAAAATAGCTAAGTGTTGGAAGATTAATATGATGGAAAATAGACCCGGGGACCATAGGTTTCACTAGAGGCTTCTCTCGGGAGCATATGTATTACGGCGGATGAACAAATTACTGTTGAGCAATTGACAGAATTGAGCATAGTTATGAGAATATCTAGGTATGATCATGTATATAGGCATCACGTCCGAGACAAGTAGACCGACTCCTGCCTGCATCTACTACTATTACTCCACACAGGGACTGCTATCCAGCATGCATCCAGAGTATTAAGTTCATAAGAACAGAGTAACGCTTTAAGCAAGATGACATGATGTAGAGGGATAAACTCATGCAATATGATATAAACACCATCTTGTTATCCTCGATGGCAACAATACAATACGTGCCTTGCTGCCCCTACTGTCACTGGGAAAGGACACCGCAAGATTGAACCCAAAGCTAAGCACTTCTCCCATTGCAAGAAAGATCAATCTAGTAGGCCAAACCAAACTCATAATTCGAAGAGACTTGCAAAGATAACCAATCATACATAAAAGAATTCAGAGGAGATTCAAATATTGTTCATAGATAAACTTGATCATAAACCCACAATTCATCGGTCTCAACAAACACACCGCAAAATAAGATTACATCGAATAGATCTCCACAAGAGAGGGGGAGAACATTTTATTGAGATCCAAAAAGAGAGAAGAAGCAATCTAGCTAATAACTATGGCCCCGAAGGTCTGAGGTAAACTACTCACACATCATCGGAGAGGCTATGGTGTTGATGTAGAAGCCCTCCGTGATTGATGCCCCCTCCGGAGGAGCTCCGGAAAAGGCCCCAAGATGGGATCTCACTGGTACAGAAGGTTGCGGTGGTGGAATTAGGTTTTTGGCTCCGTATCTGGTAGTTTGGGGGTACATAGGTATATATAGGAGGAAGAAGTACGTCGGTGGAGCAACGTGGGGCCCTCGAGGGTGGAGGGCGTGCCAGGGGGTAGGCGCTCCCCCTACCTCGTGCCCTCCTGGTTGATGTCTTGACGTAGGGTCCAAGTCCTCTGGATCACGTTCGTTCCGAAAATCACGTTCCCGAAGGTTTCATTCCGTTTGGACTCCGTTTGATATTCTTTTTCTACGTAACTCTGAAATAGGCAAAACACAACAATTCTGGGCTGGGCCTCCAGTTAATAGGTTAGTCCCAAAAATAATATAAAAGTGTATAATAAAGCCCATTAATGTCCAAAACAGAATATAATATAGCATGGAACAATCAAAAATTATAGATACGTTGGAGACGTATCAGCTGTCATTCTTGACCCCCGAACCCTGAATGACAGAGGCACCACCTTCGGGTAACTCCTTCCTCGTTTCCTGCGCTACTTGCCGGACGGGAGGGACCCTCCGGGACGACACCTCAGAATCATCCGCCCTGTTGGGCGAGGAGGCCGGAGAAGGCGTGTCACTCTCCATCATCTCTGGAAGAAGGTCTCCCGAGGAGGAGGACGATTGAGAAGCACCAGGCGTTAACCTGCAGGGTCCTACATATGTCGGAAGATAACTTCAGTAATAAGAAAAGAACGAGGCATGGCTAAAGTACCCCGCTTCACTTACGGTCTGGCTGGAGGTTCATCCTCATCATCAAGCTCTACATCAACATCGCTTGCCCGGCCCAAGCCGCCCGACGATGGCGTTTTCCCTTTCTTGGAAGGTTTCCCCTCCTGACCTCCAGAAGCGGCCCTCTTCTTGCTATGGAAGGCCCCCTCTACACCTTTTCCCCCGGGCAAAAGGGTTTCAGTTTCCCCGAACACAGTGTCTAAATCGTCCTCAGGGCGGGCATCCCCTCTGGGCTCCCCGCTCTCGCCCCCTCTGCAGACACTTAGTACGGTGTCGGAGTCAACATCCGCGTCAGTAGGGCGGACGCAGGGTCTTCGGGAAGGGGCGCCGGACACCAGATTAACACCGCTTTCTTTATCCAGTCCTGTATAGGGACGGGTTGTTCAGTATCTTGTCAAGAGATGCTTGAATGTAAGGTGTTCGGAGATTGAGTACTTACCGGAGTGTCCGGATGGTTGCAGTCAAGACCAACGTCTTCGGTGGTGTCCGGCCATTGCTCTCGCTCCCCGAAATATAGTTTCCACATTCCTTCGTGCGTAGTGCCGAAGAAGTGCTGAAGAGTCCGCCGCCCTTCTGGATTAAACTCCCACATACGGAGAGGCCGCCGTTGACATGGCAGCGTCCGGCAGACTAGCATTACTTGAACAACGTTCACAAGATCGATGCCCTTCTCGGTAAGGCTTCGGATGCGACTTTGCAGAGTCCGCACCTCATTGGCGGACCCCCAGTCTAATCCCTTATTGATCCATGAAGCGAGCTGAGTTGGAGGGCCGGGTCGGAACGCATGCGTAGCCACCCACTTGGAGCCCCGCGGCTCGTTGAAATAAAACCACCCCTGCTGCCATAGGTCGGAAGACTCGGCGAAAGATCCTTCAAACCAAACCGCGCTGGCAAGCTTGTTTACTATAACGCTGCCGCACTCTACCTGCTCCTCCTCTGTCACCCGCGGCCTCATGCCAAAAGTCTGGAGCCACAAACCAAAGTGCGGAGGAGTCCGGAGGAAGGCCTCACATGTGACGATGAATGTCGAGATGAGAAGAACAGAGTCTGGGGCCAGATCGAGAAAATCTAGCCCATAGTAGAACATGAGCCCCCGGACGAAGGGGTTAAGCGCGAACCCTAACCCATGGAGGAAGTGGGACACAAATACTACCCTCTCGCTAGATTTGGGGGTGGTAATAACCCGCCCCTCGGCAGGAAGCCGATGAAGGATTTCTGGGGTCAGATACCTCGCCACGCGGAGCTTCGCAATATCCTCCTCCGTGACAGAAGAGGCCACCCACCGGCCTGAACGGCTGGACCCGGACATGATTGGGGCTGGTGGCGATTGGAACCCGAGGGCTAGAACTCGAGGTGGCTGGGGTTGAGGAAGAAGCAAACGCAGAAGAGAAAGACAAGTTTGGGTCCCTATATAAAGGCCCAGAATATCGAGCGTCCCCTCCTGGATCTCGAAACTTACCTATCCTCAAAGAGTTGTACCCAGGGGACGGTTGGGTTACCCATACCTACATTATTGAAAATCCCCTAAATAAGGGGACACAATCTCTGGTTTGACAAGACGTGCCAACAAAACCGCTCCCCGAGACGTGGGGCGACGGGCTAGCCAACGGTTGGAAATAATAACCGGGCAGGCGTGATACAATGTCATAAACAGTTATCAGCAGATTGGACTCGTGGAGTATTGTATTTTCTGCTATTACATACGCAGGTCCGGATATATTTACTACATCCGAAGACTATCTTGGAGTTCGGAAGAAGGGGAACCCGCCTTGCAATGCCGAAGACAATCTGCGCGCCGGACTCCTCGTCATTGAAGCCAGGTTCAGGGGCTACTGAGGGAGTCCTGGACTAAGGGCTCCTGGGGCGTCCGGCCTGTTATCTACTGGGCCGGACTGATGGGTTGTGAAGACATGAAGGCCGAAGACTATACCCGTGTCCGGATTGGACTCTACTTGGCATGGAAGGCAAGCTAGGAGACCGATTACCAAGATTTCCTCCTATGTAACCGACTCCATGTAACCCTAGATCTCTCTGGTGCCTATATAAACCGGATAGCATAGTCCGGATAGGGGAGATTCATTACCATATTCATAGGCTAGACTTCTAGGGTTTAGTCATTACGATCTCGTGGTAGATCAACTCTAGTAATACTCATATTCATCAAGATCAATGAAGCAGGAAGTAGGGTATTACCTCCATAGAGAGGGCCCGAACCTGGGTAAAAATTGTGTCCCCCGTCTCCTGTTACCATCGATCCTAGACGCACAGTTCGGGACCCCCTACCCGAGATCCGCCGGTTTGGACACCGACAGCCACCAAGATGATGTGGTAAAAAAATTGGCATGTTTGACGAAAGTTTGGACACACACCCCTCACAAACCAGAGCAACTCACTAGAAGGCTCGTGGTTCCGAGAGGGAACAATGCATGTTTGATGACGAACGAGAGATAGCTTCGTCTTACGGCCTTCAATTTTTTTATGTCTAACGTGCACTAATACAGCTGTCATGTGAAAAATTGGAAAATTTCAGGGGTCATTTGACCTTTTAAAGATATTTTAGTGATTTTCTAACCATTTAATGACCGTAATTCAAATTTGAACTACATCTACATGGAACGCCTAACCATAACGGTTTGAAAAATCATATTTCTGTGTACTTGTGTGTGAGTTAAAAAATCATCAGACGATGTAAATATCTGGTGTTCAAAAAACAAAATGTAAAGATCTGGCAAGACAACCGGCCCCCACATGATTGGCACTCTATCTCGCGGATCGAGGTTTGGTAGGTGAGTGGCAGGGATCATTAGTCAAAAACGGTTCTGTATTAGAAATCGTCGGCTATTATGTTCACACACGGATTTTGTTGCAGGAATCGTGTGTAATTCAAACTACAGTACTCATAAATTCCAGCGATCGGCGTGTGTACTGTCCCGGTTGATCTAGATTCCGACCGCCAATAAATACTCCCTTGCTCATGTCGTCCCGCCTGCATTCTCATCTACATCCTCCCCTCACTCACCCTCTCTCTCACACACAAATCTCTGCCATGGCGCCGCCGGTCTGCCCACGCACGGACGAGGAGTCGCCGCCCCCCGAGGACGCTCACTCGAATAGCAGCGACGAGGACCCCTATGCGCCGCCTGACGAGGTTGCGCCGGACCCCCCCAACTTTGGATTGGTTTTGGGGCCAGTACAAATTTTTTATGTGGAAGTCACTGCCGCCGGCTGAGAAAGCCAGGCAAGTGGCGTTCAAGAAGGAGATGGCGGAGGAGGAAGCCAGGTACCAGGCGGCCTGTGAAGCCCGTGATGCCGCCTGGAAAAAGGAGGCGTCGGAGCTTTGGGGGCAGGCGTGTTGTCGTGCTGAGGAGGTGTACGAAGACGGGTACTTCGCGAGGAAGGTCATAGGCATTGGGCTCCTCGTCGCTGCGTGCAGGTGGGCCGATAAGCTCCAGTGTGCCACCGACGAAGAGCTCTGGTGGGCGCCCAGAGAAATGGCAAGATCGTTCGCGCGCGTCCGCCAGCAAGAGGCAGATCGGTATGTCAAGCGCTGCAAGGCGGAGGAGGCGGAGTACTGCCTCCGCACTGGGAAGACGCCGCGCACCAGGGAGCTGCTGGCGAGTGGCTGCCGGAATACTGGCCCAGGAGGGATTATTAGTTTTAGTATTGTTCGTTTTCAATTTTATGCATTGTACCTAGTAGTTAAGTATCATGACGTATATGTGATGATATTATATATATATATATATTTTGTGATGAACTAATGAACAATTAATGTATATATATTATGAATTCCATTTTCTATTTGTTTTTGTATACTAATTTGAATCTGGCTGTTATCATCCACATATACAGAATGGAAATCGTATATACACACATTGAAACAGAACATATAAAAACGGAAAACAGAGAGGACACATTGAAATAGAGGAATAAACAGAGCAATACTATGATGGCTGTGAATACATAGCTATCCACATCGAAACGGATCAACAAGATAAAATGCGTCCATGAGACCATGACCAGCAGTCCTTGCCTACGGTAGCTCTTGGCTCTGCCTGAACTCGTGCACGCGTTCGCCAAGTGATCGACACGCTCGCGGTACATCTAGAGCGCGATCTCGAGCTCCAAGTTGGCTATTTCATCAGAGATCACAAGCTCGAGGATGCGACGGCCATGTTCCTCTACTGCGCCCAGGTGGACACCTGGGCCAAGAAGGCGGTCGAGCCTATGAACCAGCGTGTTGGCATCCAGCGGGTCACGGAGAAGGCGTACGGCAGCACCCATGCGAACGGCGCGGCGGGCGTCTGATGCAAGTACAGCGCGGCCGACCTATGGTGCAAGTACGGTGCTGAGGGCCTCTGCCCACTCCTGGCGAGGAATGGGGGTACTGACGGGACGTGTACCCAGCTGCGATGCCGTGTCGACAACAGGTAAGCACCGATGGATCCGCTATTGCTGTGCGGCGCGCCGTGCCTCTCGCTCTGCGGCGCTCCAAAGGTCTCGCCGTGCGGCGAGCCGCAACTTATCGATGCAGACGCGCCTAGCTTGCTCTATTGCGCGCCATCGATCATGTTGTGCGGCGAGCTGCGGCCTGTCGGCGCTGACATGCCTATCTTGATCCGCGGCGCTCAAGCACCATGCGCCAAAGGTCTGCTCAACCCTGGCGATGACGCGCATCACGGCGTCGTCCATCGCGTTGCCGGGGAGCGCCTCTGCCTCGACGTGCCTTGGCGCCTGCTCGTTTTCCTCGTCGACGAGGTTGATGGCAGAGGCAGCGCTTTGGTGGGTTGGCATGCTTGGAAAAGGTGGATATGCTACAGTTTGCGCTTGTTGCCTCCGTGCGTCGTGCGCCGCCTAGGTTTGTGCGCAATATCGCTGGGTGGCGGGAAACAGGTGAGGAAATGGCGGGAAACGGTGGCGTGTTCATAAAACACCATCAATTAATGGAAACTTAGCATAGCAGGAACATCGAGCTAGCACAAGAAGTAGATGATAATCAGATGAACATGGACCACACTAGGGAACCCGTCGGTGATGAATTCATCAATCACAAACGTTTGAATGCTAGCAAGCGTTTGCCCACAACACACATGGCTTATTACATCACAAACATGTCAGATGGATCAACTGTATGCCACGTATCGTACATTGTGAAAAACTAATGTGGTAGACCTTCTTTAACATGTGTTAAAAAATAAAAAAAAATAAAAAACAAGGACCTCGAGGTTAAATTAACTCATGGGATGGGTCGTATCAGTCATTTAATTTGACATATACGACCCATCCTATCAGTTAATTTAAAATCAACAGAACTTCCCATCCAATCACCCATCTGATGGCTGCTCCAGCCTGAGCACACTTAACTTGAGAGTTCTCTTACATGAGCTACTGGTGGAACAGCTAGTCCTTGCTGATATAGGATGCCTCTTCGCATCCATATGGCGTATGCGGATGACCACCCGTCCCCCAATGGCCAATAGATGTTGTGTAGACAGAGCATATCACATACGTCTTATTAGAAGCAATCGTCTGTGTTATTATCGATCTTCGCACACATTTCTGATTACAGACCTGTTTGCCGCGTATCACACACATCTTGTTGAGTTGAACCATTTCTGTTCCCATGTCTCAATGCAAATAGTCCATCCGAGTGAGCCGTATGCTATACATTGCACACACGTTGATCTGGCTGACCGTTTCTTTTGTGTTGCCTAATCACAAATAGTTCATCCGAATGAACCGTATGATGTACATCGCACACATACCTTCATCTGTCTGCCCGTTTCTTTTGTTCCTCCTCATCACAAACGGTTAATTGAGCTGAACCATATGCCCTGCATCGCACACGCAACTAAAATCTGAACCGTCTTTGATGCATCCTCCATCGCAAACGCTTTGCACCTTTTTCAACGGTTTTCTTACACCATCGTTTGCGATTATGGCATCGCACATAGTTTCGTCGAAGGGTCTCTGCTCATAGTGTCGCGTTAGCAGCATACTGCAGTAGTGTATGCCTAGTTGATGTGAGGCTATCTCCTTCTTTTCGTCTTCTCCACAACCACCTTCTATTCCACCTATAGTGCTATGTCCATGGCTCACGCTCATGTATTGCGTGAAAGTTCAAAAAGTTTGAGAACATCAAAAGTATGAAATAATTTCTTGGCTTGTCATCAGGGTTGTGCATGATTTAAATATTTTGTGTGATGAAGATGGAGCATAGCCAGATTATATGATTTTGTAGGGATAAGCTTTCTTTGGCCATGTTATTTTGAGAAGACATAATTGCCTTGTTAGTATGCTTGAAGTATTATTGTTTTTATGTCAATATTAAACTTTTGCTTTTAATCATATGGATCTGAACATTCATGCCACAATAAAGAAGTATTACAAGATAAATATTTTAGGTAGCATTCCACATCAAAAATTCTGTTTTTATCATTTACCTACAAGACGACGAGCAGGAATTAATATTGGAGATGCTTGATACGTCTCCAACGTATCTATAATTTTTTATTGTTCCATGCTATTATATTATCATTTTTGGATATTTTATATGCATTAATATGCTATTTTATATTATTTTTGGGACTAACCTATTAACCTAGAGCCTAGTGCCAGTTTCTGTCTTTTTCCTGTTTTTGAGTTTCGCAGAAAAGGAATACCAAACGGAATAAAACCTTTGCGATGATTTTTCTTGGACCAGAAGACAACCAGGAGACTTGGAGATGAAGTCGGAGGAGCCACGAGGCGGCCATAAGGACGGAGGGTGCGCCCCCACCCTTGTGGGCCCCTCGTGCACCTCTTGACCTAATTCTTTCGCCTATATATACTCTTATACCCCCAAACCACCAGAACAAGCCACGAAAACACTTTTCCACCGCCGCAACCTTCTGTACCCGTGAGATCCCATCTAGGTGCCTTTTTCTGGCGTCCTGTCGGAGGGGGATTCGATCACGGAGGGCTTCTACATCAACTCTATTGCCCTTCCGATGAAGGGTGAATAATTTATTTCAGACCTACGGGTCCATAGCTAGTAGCTAGATGGCTTCTTCTCTCTCTTTGATTCTCAATACCATGTTCTCCTCTGTTCTTGGAGATCAATTCGATGTAATACTATTTTGCGGTGTGTTTGCCGAGATCCGATGAATTGTGGATTTATGATCAGCTTATCTATGAATATTATTTGAATCTTCTCTGAATTATTTTATGCATGATTTGATATCTTTGTAATTCTCTTCAAACTATCGGTTTGGTTTGGCTAACTAGATTGGTTTTTCTTGCAATGGGAGAAGTGCCTAGCTTTGGGTTCAATCTTCCGGTGTCCTTTCCTAGTGACAGTAGGGGCAGCAAGGCACATATTGTATTGTTGCCATCGAGGATAAAAAGATGGGGGTTTTCATCATATTGCTTGAGTTAATTCCTCTACATCATGTCATCTTGCTTAATGCGTTACTCGGTTCTTTATGAACTTAATACTCTAGATGTATGCTGGATAGTGGTCGATGTGTGGAGTAATAGTAGTAGATGCAGAATCGTTTCGGTCTACTTGCCACGGACGTGATGCCTATATTCATGATCATTGCCTTAGATATCGTCATAACTTTGCGCTTTTCTATCAATTGCTCGAAAGTAATTTGTTCACCCACCGTATTATTTTATATCTTGAGAAACGCCTCTAGTGAAATCTATGGCCCCCGGGTCTATTTTCCATCATATAAGTTTCTATTTTCCATCATATAAGTTTCCAATTTACTATTTCTGCAATCTTTTACTTTTCGATCTATAAACCAAAAATACCAAAAAATATTTACTTTACCGTTTATCTATCTCTATCAGATCTCACTTTTGCAAGTAATTGTGAAGGGATTGACAACCCCTTTATCGCGTTGGGTGCAAGTTGTTGTTTGTTTGTGCAGGTATTCGGTGACTTGTGTGTTGTCTCCTACTGGATTGCTACCTTGGTTCTCAAACTGAGGGAAATACTTATCTCTTCTTTGCTGCATCACCCTTTACTCTTCAAGGGAAAAACTAACGCAAGCTCAAGAAGTAGGAATCATGGCAGTCGCTATGATCAGTGCAATTGGGCAATGATCATAGCAATGCACAACTACATTCTACCATGATCAATGCGCCATTGCTATGATCAGTTCTATGGTGTTGTAGTCATAGCAACAATGCACTGATCATGGTAGAATGCATGTGGGCATTGTTATGATCATTACATCATTGCCTCCTGCACTAGTTACTTACTATCATGCACTGAACTCACAGCATAGTGAAGATGGACAGGGACACTGCCGGTCGAGGGGCGTGGTCGTCGCTGGTGCCCGGGGGGCAATGACATCATCCCGGCAAACTAGTGGCTCAAGAGGGTGGACGTGACAAGCAGGCTAGCCGAGATAAGCAAGCCGATGGGGATTAGCCACATCCCTAGGTTTGGCCACGAGTAGGGGGCACGGAAGCCACTCAGGTTATATGTACCAATAATGGACATCAAAGAAAATGCCATGCTTGTCATCCATCAGGTCTTCCATCTAGTGATGAATAAATGGCTCGTCCTAAAGTCTCCTCACGTCCTCTCGCTATCTGCAAACAAATGGTGTGAGTTCTGGATCCACTTCCAGCTTCCACGAGTATATGATGTTGGGGATGTTGGGGAAAGTAGCATGCAATTTAAAAAAAATTCCTACTCTCACGCAAGATCTATCTAGGAGATGCATAGCAATGAGAGGGGGAGAGTGTGTCCACGTACCCTCGTAGACCGAAAGCGGAAGCGTTTGACAACGCGGTTGATGTAGTCGAACTTCTTCTCGTTCCGACCGATCAAGCACCGAACGTACGGCACCTCCGAGTTCTGCACACGTTCAGCTCGATGACGTCCCTCGAACTCTTGATCCAGCAAAGTGTCGAGGGAGAGTTCCGTCAGCATGATGGCATGGTGACAGTGATGGTGAAGTGATCCGCGCAGGGCTTCGCCTAAGCACTATGAAGATATGACCGGAGGTGTAATCTGTGGAGGGAGGCGCCGCACACGGCTAACAGATGTTGTTGTGTGTTCTAGGGCCTCCCCCCTCATATACGTAGGTGGGAGGGAGAGGGATCAGCCAAGGGGGGTGCCCCAAGTAGGATGAATCCTACTTGGGGTTCCTCCCCAATTCGCCCCCCTTCCTTATTCATCGGAGGGCAAAGGAAAGAGAGGGGTGAGGGAAGGAAGGGGGAGGCCGAATTCTCCCCTGTGACACCCAAAATTTCATTTGAATTTTTCAAAATTTTTATTTGACTTGAGGGAGGTGATTTAAATTTTTCCTTCAAAGAACCCTCCCTTTCAAAATATTTTTATAGCAAGAGTTTTATTTGGTTTCACCCAAGACTTGATTTTGGTCTTGGAGATTCTTCCTTTTTATTTGGACTCAAACCAAAATACTTCTCTCTTGGAAAAATGTCTTTTGACAATTTCTTGAAAAAGCCCTATAGCTTTTGGAATGATCTTTTCCCACTTTCAACAAATCTCCCTTGCCATGACCTATGTACAAATCCTCTTCCATAAACCTTTCCCCATCTTTGGATCATGATTTTCTTCAAATCCAGCAAGTTGGACCTCTCCATATATTTATTTTTCATTTATTTCTTATCAAAACAATTTCTGCCTTATATCTTGATCATTGGAGGTTTACAAAGGAGCTACCATTTCTGTTTTGATTTTTTTCCCTCAAACCAATTACCCTTCCTAGTCCTTTGAACCCTCAACCAAGAACCATGAAGATCCACTGGTCTCCAGTTCAAAATTTTCAAACTATACTTGCTGCAAGTTTGGACCAGATTTGCCAAATTTGATGAAATTCATTCAAATCCTTCTCCAAAAATTCTGAGAAAAATCAGGCAACCCCTGGGTGCATTGAGAGGTCACCTCACCAAGTCCCAGCCCCAGGAAATTTTTTCTCCTTGCCAAATAATTCTGTCGAACACCTGCAGAGCATTGTCAAAATCAGGTTCAGTCAAATTCAGATAACAGTGACTCAACCACTGTCGTTTCTTCAGTGTCTGTTGTCGATCACACCAGTGCCCCGGCGTCGCCGCGTTCCCTGTCCCCTCCCCCTTGTCCTCTGCACCGCACGAGCACCTGGAAGCTTGCGGACGTCAGCGACGAGCAGCAGAAGGTGCGCCGCCCCGTGACCGACGCCAGCGGCGGCTTTGCGGCCGCCAGAGAGAGGCGCAGCGCAGACGGCGCCACCCAGCGCCGCCCAAGCCATCGAAGATCGCCGCGTGGTCTTCCACTCCCCAGTGCGCGCTGCCACCCTCGTCGTGAACCGCCAGGCGCGGAGCGCGCTCTCTGCCGCCGTCGTGCCCGTGCGGCCAGCCCACCGTGGACAGGCACCATTACGCCATGCCCGACCGAGTTTAGCAGTGGAACGGGACCAGTGACTCCCACTGATGCTGCCTGGCCATCTAAACCCCCTGCCAATCCACTGCCTCGCCATAATTGCTCGCCGGAGATTCTCCGTTCACGGCCACCCCCTCGAGCCGCCTATAAATAGAGGCCCCGACCTCCAGCTAGTACCCACACCACCTCTGCACTCCACCAAGACCCTGCCTAGCCACTGGAAGAGCCCCGAGGAAGTCTCCTTCCTCAACTCCGGCCGCCGTGACCCGCCACGGGATCCAGCTCGATTCGCTCCCGTGCGTGCACCTCTGCCTCCCATCTCTTGCCAGTATCTCTCTAGTGCATCCCTCCTTCTGACCCCGCTTCAATTCGAAGTTTGCAGCACACCACCGGAGTTCCCCACCATCGCCCGAGCCACCGTCCGCCGGAGAAAGTGTCGCCGTCGACGTGGTGCTCACCGATGCCCAAGTCCACCACCCACCGACGCGGAAGGACACGCTGAAGCTCTTTGTACACTCCAATCTCCCTGTCTCGCCGTGGTTCGACGCCAGCGACCACCGCAGTCTACGAGCGCCGGCGAACTTTTTAAAACTGACATGTGGACCCCCCTGTCAGTCTCTATTCTCTTCTCCCTCGAAACGTTTTCTGTTGGCGCCTTCGGGCAAATACGTTTTCTCTTTAAGCTTGCGTTTCTATTCGAACCGTTTTCTGTTTTCTCGGTTAAACCCCTGGAACTTTTCTATTTCATTACAAATGAGTCCCTGGACAGAAACCCTTATAACTTTTTAATAAAAAGTGATTTTTGGGTGATTCTTTTTCTGACAGTCTTATAATTTTGTCTAGTTTTTTATGGGATTTATTTGGAAATTTTTTGGAACAACTTTTATGCACGCGTTGGTTTTCACGTTAGTATGCATTTTTCGCTATACCGTAGGTTCCGGGAGAGGTGACGGGGCCGCGAACTTCGCCGAGCTAGACTCCGACTTCTCCGAACCAGGCAAGCATGTTTGAACCTTTGATATGACGGGTGTTTTGCATGTTTGCTTGAATGGTTTGTGCATGGCATATGAGCATCGGTGAGCATTTCATTGCCCGTAAGGCAACTATCCGTGTGCTCCGAAGTTTCTGTGATCTCTGATGAGAGATGGCCTAGTCATGTGGTGACATGAAAGGCAGTAAGGTGGTATTGTTGTAGCATGCCAGCCTTACGATATCCGATAAATTCCGACGTTAACGTGAACTGAGTCACGTTATCGTTCTTCCCCTTTCCGTGCCGCCACATGTTTTCTGCGAAGAATGCGGTGTAGTAAGTTGGTAACATCTTTCCGTGTACACACCAAATAGAGGGGCCGGGATGAGGGTTCCATGGCCCTGGATTAAAGCCAGTCATCCGGTCAGGGGGCATGAGTGTTTCCAGTTGGGACCGAGAGGGGGGCACCCCTTAGAGCGCGCGTATATAAATTAGATCCCATGCTACGCGAGGTTGTAGCCTCCCCGCTCAAGGTTTTTCTTGAACGTTGCCGAGGGTGATTCCTGGCTCAGGAATGTTGAATGGGTGTGTACTGGTTAGATGTGTTTCTTCCAAAACCCGTAGACGGAACTAGTCCCCGTGACTACTGAAATCGGTTGGCTGTGGTTAAAGTACAAACTCTGCAGAGTCAAATCCTTCCGAGTCATTGTATCCATGGTCCAGTAACGTGATCAGCGTATCCATGTCTATGTCGTAGCCTCGTGGTATATTCTTCTTCCCGGTAAGCGAGCATGAGTAGTAAACTTAGCTGAATGTTATTCCTGTGGATGGACTAACCCTGTTGTTTATCTCATGTCTGATTATTCTCTTGATATGATTTAAGATTCATGAGTCACTAAGTTATGAATATAAGCCCTTTATGTGATGTCGCTCAGACGTCCGACTGTGGCATGTTTGTCTCTTACTTTCAATATAAGCCCTTTATGTGATGTCGCTCAGACGTCCGACTGTGGCACGCACTGTATTTTATTTTCTGTTATAAGCCCTTTATGTGGTGTCGCCCCGACGCCCGACTTCGGCATTATTATTCTTGCAGTTTCCTCTCGAGGAGTCATTCAGACCCTCGTTTGGCACCGGTATTATTATCCTTGCAGTTTCCTCTCGAGGAGTCATTCAGACCCTCGTTTGGCACCCAGTATTTATTTTGGGATTTTGGGAGGACTACCGCCCAACTTCTCTGTTATTTTCCCATGCATCATTATCGCTATGTCTGAACGCACTTGTTAATCTATTCATATGCTTCATGTTTACATTTGTTATATCTTATGTCCGAACTGTCTTGCGAGTACTTTCATAGTACTCACCTGGCTTGTTGATTTGGCCAGATGTTGACGAAGGCGATCTCCTGGATGAAGAGTTTTGATAGTGAGTCCGACGCCTAGAGGAATCCCAGTCAGTCCCGTGCGATCCCGGATATTGGTCACTTGTATCATATACGCTTCCGCCACCCGCAATAAGTCTCCTCGAGCCTCACTCCGACGCTCGAAGAGCTGTAGTTTTCAGGAGTCATATCACCCGCTTCGCGGTGATATTCCCACCACCGTTGTTATCGTGAGTTAGTAGTTATGACACCCTATCCGCCGTTATGTTTTATCGGTGTGCATGTAATAAATTGTTGAGCAGTCTCCGCTCAACCTTGTATTATATTCAGTACTCCTGGTATTTTTCTTCTGTGACCAAGATATTGTCTACCAGTGAGAAGGAATTCTTCTTTACTGGTCCGTAAAAGGGATTGGTCTCTCAATAAATATTTTTATTGAAAAACCGGTCGTGACAAGCTTGGTATCAGAGCCAGGCTGACTGTAGGAAGCCACTAGGTGCGTTCGCTAATCGGTTATTAGCGTCTTTTGTGCTTCTTCAGCATTTTGCAATTGTACCTATTTTCAGTTGGTCATCATAAATTTATGACTTGACTACTCAGAATTTTTGCCTACTTTTGTAGATGGCTGGCAGCAACTGCGAGACTCGATTGTTCACTAACGTGCCCGAGGGGTTTGTCAAACTCCTCGTCTCCATCACCAAGCTCGTGATCGGGCCAGCGACTCGTCCGGAGTTCACGCTCTACCAGCACAAGCTCAGCGACGACGTGTCTATGCACCAGGCCGTGGTGCAGTTCAAGGGAGGACGTTCTGCGTCTCGCCACTTCCGTTTTGTGGGAAGGGCCATGCCTACGGAGAGGCATGCCATGCAGATGGCTGCCCATGAGGCAATAGCTCGCCTTCGGGACATTCTTCCTATGATGAAGACTCGTCGCTGCCGCTACCTCCCATGCCATGTGCCATACACTTGTCACTATGCATTCGCCTGCCATCGGGGAGAGCGAGATGAAGCCATCGAGATGGTTGTAGAGTATCTCAAGGCTCTGGAGGAGTCCTTCAACAACCTCGTGGATGATCTTGTGGCTGCCCGCATGGACTTAGTCCGGGGCAGTCCTGCCTGCAGGAAGGAGCTTCTCCACACGGCACCGCCTCTGACATTCATCTCGTCTTTAGCCTCTTATGCACCGGCCATTTTGGCCACTGCTCGCCGTCTGCCTACCACTGAGGAGTTCGACCGAGTCATCGCTCCTACTCCAGTCAGAGCTGCACCGCCTGCCACACCCGCTCTGTCGCCTGTCGCCCCCGTTCCATCACCGCAGCGCAGTGCTATGCGCCAGGAGCCTGCTAGAGAGGAGGTGGAGGTTGATTCTCCTGCACCGCTGAGTCTTGCCCTCGGCAAGGGAAAGGACATCGTCACCATCTCCGACTGAGAGCGCCGAGTAGCCGCGCGTTATGTCTGCTTGTATGATGTGTTTTATCTGTACGCTAGTTGTATTAGTGTGTTCGCTGCTTTCCGGAGGAGTATGCTAGTCTAAATAACATGTCAGGATTGTGTACGCACATCCTGAGTGCTGTATCGTGTGTTTGCTTTTCGCGTGTAAGTTTTGGGTTAAACAGTTCGCCTCCATGAAAAATCGTTTATGCTTTCTTGAAAAACCTTGAGGTCTTTTAAGTTTTTGCCTTTGCAAGATTTTCCTTGTGCCACACAGTTCTTCTCATGAGTTTTGCAAAATAATACCCCAGACTGGAAAAATGTCTCGTCCGTGGACTCGTTCCATGCCCAATCAGCCAGAAGAAGCTTATGGAACACAGACTAGCAACAACTTCACTCAGGGTCAGTCCAGTCAACAGGACAGCGAAGCAGCCCTGTCCCAAGTATGACGTCTCTTCGAGCAAAGCCAGCAACAACACCAAGAGATGATGAATCACGTCATCAATATGGGAAACCACCGTGAACCCTATCAACCTCATTCCAAGTTATCTGAGTTACAGAAGACTCGCCCTTCAACTTTTGCTCACACCGATAGGCCACTAGAAGCCGATGATTGGCTTCGTGACATCGAAAGGAAGCTGATTATTGCTCAGTGTTCAGATCATGAGAAGGTGCTTTATGCACCCCACTACCTTACTGGAGCAGCTGCAGCATGGTGGGAAAACTTCCTACACATGCATCCCAGTGAACACAACATCACCTGGGAAGAGTTCAAGGAAGGCTTTCGTGGAGCACACATCCCCAGGAGCATCATAAAAATCAAGAAGAGAGAGTTTGATGACCTCAAGCAGAGAGGCATGTCAGTGACAGAATACAACGGTCAGTTTACCCAGCTATCTCATTATGCCTACGACGAGCATATGACTGAGAACAAGAGAATGGAGAAATTCTTGGACGGCCTGGCACCAGCTCTAAGATGCCAACTGGTGGTACACACTTTCCCGGATTTTAAAACTCTGGTTGACAAGGCCATTACCTTGGAGAATGAGCGCCGTAGTCTGGAAGATCTCCGTAAGCGAAAGAGGGACAAGACGACTCTTGCTCGCAACAACCGAAGCAAGACTGAGGTTCCCAGGACAGAAGCAAGGAAATCCGCGACTACTGATATAAGGCCCGTCAGACAGTTCCATTCAAGGGACAAGGACTTCACGTACCGTCCAGGGGTCACTTGCTACGCTTGTGGTGAAGAGGGGCACTATGCCAAACAATGCCCAAAGCCGAGGAACGCGGCCCCCAAGCCAAACAATGGTGGGAACAATCCAGCCCCCAAGCGCAACAATTTCAACCCCAACAACAACCACAGGAAGGGTCACCTGAACCATGTGACCAGGGAAGAAGCTCAGAATGCCCCAGACATCGTGCTCGGTACGTTCCCTGTCAACACAGTACTTGCCACTGTTTTGTTTGATTCTGGAGCTTCCCATTCGTTCGTTTCGAAGAGTTTTGTTTTGCAACATGGTTTTCTGACACTTCCCTTGGAAAAATCTATGATCATCAAGTCCCCCGGAAATAAGCAGATCGCTCAGAGTTACTGCCAAGGAGTGATCATTGAGTTCGAAGGACTAAAGTTCCAAGCTAATCTCATCGTGTTGGATAATAAAGGACTGGATGTCATTTTAGGGATGGACTGGTTGACCACCAACAAGGGATTTATTGACTGTTTCAATCGGACTGTGATCCTCACTCATCATCACGGCAAGACAATAAAGGTCACAACTCAAGAAAGACCACGGTCACGGCAACCAAAGCTGAACAAAGTGGACATGTCAGAACTGAGAAAAGTTACAGTGGTATGCGAGTTTCCTGACGTGTTTCTTGAAGAACTACCATGCATGCCACCAGACCGAGAAATAGAATTCAGCATCGAACTAGCACCTGGCACCACTCCCATCTATAAGAAACCTTATAGAATGGCACCCTCAGAATTGGTAGAGTTGAAGAAGCAGATAAAGGAATTATTGGACAAAGGCTTTATTCGAGCCAGCTCCTCACCATGGGGTTCGCCAGTTTTATTCGCCAAGAAAAAGGATGGGACACTAAGACTGTGTATAGACTATCGAGCTCTCAATATGGTCACCATCAAAAACAAATATCCGATGCCACGGATAAATGATTTGTTTGACCAGCTCGCACAAGCCATGGTGTTCTCAAAAATTGATTTGAGATCGGGATATCATCAATTGAAAGTACGGACAGAAGATATCCCTAAAACAGCATTCACCTCCAGATACGGATTATATGAGTTCACAGTAATGCCTTTTGGACTAACGAACGCCCCCGCATACTTCGTCCACCTCATGAACAAAGTGTTCATGAAATTCATGGACAAATTTGTTGTGGTGTTCATTGACGATATTCTGGTATATTCAAGGACACCAGAAGAGCATGCTGAGCATCTCAGAATTGTTTTGGGAGAATTAAGGAAACATCAATTGTACACCAAGTTTAGCAAGTGTGAGTTTTGGCTAAGGCAAGTTGGTTTCCTAGGCCATATATTGAACCAAGAAGGCGTGGCCGTAGACCCAGAAAAAGTCAAAGCCCTACTTGACTGGAAGCCACCCGCCAACGTTACAGATGTGCGGAGTTTCCTGGGAATGGCCGGATATTATAGAAGATTTATTGAAGGATTCTCCACTGTGGCAAAACCAATAACACAGTTGCTCAAGAAAGACAAGAAATTTGTATGGACGGAAGCATGCGAGAGAAGCTTCCAAGAACTTAAGAAGAAGCTAACAACCGCACCGGTATTAACCGTGCCAGACATACACAAGAGTTTTGAAGTATATTGTGACGCGTCCCGAAAAGGCCTCGGATGTGTACTAATGCAAGATGGCAAAGTTGTCGCGTATGCCTCCAGGCAGCTGCGAAAACATGAGGAAAATTACCCAACACACGAATTGGAGCTAGCAGCAGTCATACATGCACTCAAGGAGTGGAGGCACTTTCTGTTGGGAAATCGCTGTGAAATATATACGGACCATAAGAGCCTCAAATATATTTTCACACAGCCAGAGCTAAATTTATGCCAACGACGGTGGTTGGAATTGGTCAAGGACTATGATGTTGGCATTCACTACCATCCAGGGAAAGCAAATGTAGTGGCTGATGCCCTTAGTCGAAACCCCAGCCCGGACAATGACAGTCCGCAAACCTTAAGGCCTGAGTTTCAACAAGAGTTCGCCAGGCTCAACATGGTGTTAGTCTCTGAGGGCACCATATCAAATCTGGAGATACAACCCACCCTAGTGGAACAAATTAAGAAGGCCCAACAGGGACATCCCCGCACGAAGGTATAAGAAAGAAAATGAACCTTGGTAAGGCTTCAGAGTTCGTCACAGACAGTGAAGGAATATTATGGTACGGAGACAGACTTTGCGTACCTAACATTGAGGAACTCAAACAACAAATCCTAACCGAAAGCCACACCGCTCCATACTCGATCCACCCTGGAGGAACCAAAATGTACAAGGAGATTCAGGAAAGATTTTGGTGGCACGGTATGAAAAGAGATATAGCCACATTTATTGCTTGTTGCGATTCATGTCAGCGCATCAAGGCCGAGCATCAAAAGCCAGCAGGGCTACTCCAGCCAAACAGGATACCGGAGTGGAAATGGGATGAAATAGGAATGGACTTCATCGTCGGACTACCCCGATCACAACGTGGAAATGACGCCATATGGGTCATCACCGACCGGCTAACCAAGGTTGCTCATTTCATTCCCGTGAAGACTACCTACTCCACACAAAGACTGGCCAAACTTTATCTCTCCCGTATAGTTTGTTTGCATGGAGTCCCAAAGACTATAATATCCGACCGAGGCACTCAATTTGTCTCTAAATTTTGGGATCACTTACAACAAGCTCTGGGCACACAACTAGCATTCAGTACAACGTACCACCCTCAGACTGATGGACAAACGGAACGTGTGAACCAAATCCTAGAGGACATGCTGAGAGCCTGTGTGCTTACCTATGGATCCAGTTGGGAAGAGAGTTTGCCGTATGCCGAGTTTGCTTACAACAACAGTTACCAAGCCAGCTTGCAAATGGCACCCTTTGAAGCATTGTACGGACGGAGGAGTCGTACCCCACTGAATTGGTCAGAAACAGGTGACAGTCGTATCTTCGGCCCAGACATGCTCAAGGAGGCCGAGGAGAAAGTTAAACAGATCAGGGACAGACTCAAGACAGCACAGAGCCGACAAAAGAGCTACTATGATCAAAAACATCGTGAGGTCAACTTTGAACCCGGTGATTCCGTATACCTACGAGTGTCTCCTATGAGGGGCCTGCAACGGTTCAAAATTAAGGGGAAGCTAGCCCCGAGATTTATTGGACCATTCTGTATAGTTGCACGAAGAGGCACGGTAGCCTATCAACTAGACCTACCCAAGGAGCTGTCAGACGTCCACGATGTGTTCCACGTCTCACAATTGAGAAAATGTGTGAGTAACCCGGAGAAGCATGTCTCTCATGAGAGCATTCATGTACAACCAGATCTCACCTACAGAGAGCGGCCAGTAAAGATTTTGGAAGAGTCTGAACGGAGGACCCGATAGAAAACAACTAAATTTTTCAAAGTTCAGTGGAGCAACCACACTGAGGATGAAGCAACATGGGAAAGGGAAGATTTTGTTCAGGCAGAGTATCCATATCTATTTGAGGATCAGCAGTAATCTCGAGGACGAGATTTTTCCTAAGGGGGGTAGGTGTTGTGACACCCAAAATTTCATTTGAATTTTTCAAAAAATTTATTTGACTTGAGGGAGGTGATTTAAATTTTTCCTTCAAAGAACCCTCCCTTTCAAAATATTTTTATGGCAAGAGTTTATTTGGTTTCACCCAAGACTTGATTTTGGTCTTGGAGATTCTTCCTTTTTATTTGGACTCAAACCAAAATACTTCTCTCTTGGAAAAATGTCTTTTGACAATTTCTTGAAAAAGCCCTATAGCTTTTGGAATGATCTTTTCCCACTTTCAACAAATCTCCCTTGCCATGACCTATGTACAAATCCTCTTCCATAAACCTTTCCCCATCTTTGGATCATGATTTTCTTCAAATCCAGCAAGTTGGACCTCTCCATATATTTATTTTTCATTTATTTCTTATCAAAACAATTTCTGCCTTATATCTTGATCATTGGAGGTTTACAAAGGAGCTACCATTTCTGTTTTGATTTTTGCCCTCAAACCAATTTACCTTCCTAGTCCTTTGAACCCTCAACCAAGAACCATGAAGATCCACTGCTCTCCAGTTCAAATTTTTCAAACTATACTTGCTGCAAGTTTGGACCAGATTTGCCAAATTTGATGAAATTCATTCAAATCCTTCTCCAAAAATTCTGAGAAAAATCAGGCAACCCCTGGGTGCATTGAGAGGTCACCTCACCAAGTCCCAGCCCCAGGAAATTTTTTCTCCTTGCCAAATCATTCTGTCGAACACCTGCAGAGCATTGTCAAAATCAGGTTCAGTCAAATTCAGATAACAGTGACTGAACCACTGTCGTTTCTTCAGTGTCTGTTGTCGATCACACCAGTGCCCCGGCGTCGCCGCGTTCCCTGTCCCCTCCCCCTTGTCCTCTGCACCGCACGAGCACCTGGAAGCTTGCGGACATCGGTGACGAGCAGCAGAAGGTGCGCCGACCCGTGACCGACGCCAGCGGCGGCTTTGCGGCCGCCAGAGAGAGGCGCAGCGCAGACGGCGCCACCCAGCGCCGCTCAAGCCACCGGAGATTGCTGCGTGGTCTTCCACTCCCCAGTGCGTGCTGCCACCCTCGTCGTGAACCGCCAGGCGCGGAGCGCGCTCTCTGCCGCCGTCGTGCCCGTGCGGCCACCCCACCGTGGACCGGCACCATTACGCCATGCCCGACCGAGTTTAGCAGTGGAACGGGACCAGTGACTCCCACTGATGCTGCCTGGCCATCTAAACCCCCTGCCAATCCACTCCCTCGCCGTAATTGCTCGCCGGAGATTCTCCGTTCACGGCCACCCCCTCGAGCCGCCTATAAATAGAGGCCCCGAGCTCCAGCTAGTACCCACACCACCTCTGCACTCCACCAAGACCCTGCCTAGCCACTGGAAGAGCCCCGAGGAAGTCTCCTTCCTCAACTCCGGCCGCCGCGACCCGCCACGGGATCCAGCTCGATTCGCTCCCGTGCGTGCACCTCTGCCTCCCATCTCTTGCCAGTAGCTCTCTAGTGCATCCCTCCTTCTGACCCGCGCTTCAATTCGATGTTTGCAGCACACCACCGGAGTTCCCCACCATCGCCCGAGCCGCCGTCCGCCGGAGAAAGTGTCGCCATCGACGTGGTGCTCCCCGACGCCCAAGTCCACCACCCACCGACGCGGAAGGACACGCTGAAGCTCTTGGTACACTCTGATCTCCCTGTCTCGCCGTGGTTCGACGCCGGCGACCACCGCAGTCTTCGGGCGCCGGCGAACTTTTTAAACCTGACATGTGGACCCCCCTGCCAGCCTCTATTCTCTTCTCCCTCAAAACGTTTTCTGTTGGCGCCTTGGGGCATATACGTTTTCTCTTTAAGCTTGCGTGTTTCTATTCGAACCGTTTTTTTTTTCTCAGTTAAACCCCTGGAACTTTTCTGTTTCATTACAGATGAGTCCCTGGACAGAAACCCTTATAACTTTTTAATAAAAAGTGATTTTTGGGTGATTCTTTTTCTGACAGTCTTATAATTTTGTCTAGTTTTTTATGGGATTTATTTCGAAATTTTTTGGAACACCTTTTATGCACGCGTTGGTTTTCACGTTAGTATGCATTTTTCGCTATACCGTAGGTTCCGGGAGAGGTGACGGAGCCGCGAACTTCGCCGAGCTAGACTCCGACTTCTCCGAACCAGGCAAGCATGTTTGAACCTTTGATATGACGGGTGTTTTGCATGTTTGCCTGAATGGTTTGTGCATGGCATATGAGCATCGGTGAGCATTTCATTGCCTGTAAGGCAACTATCCGTGTGCTCCGAAGTTTCTGTGATCTCTGATGAGAGATGGCCTAGTCATGTGGTGACATGAAAGGCAGTAAGGTGGTATTGTTGTAGCATGCCAGCCTTACGATATCCGATAAATTCCGACGTTAACGTGAACTGAGTCACGTTATCGTTCTTCCCCTTTCCATGCCGCCAGATGTTTTCTGCCAAGAATGTGGTGTAGTAAGTTGGTAACCTCTTTCCGTGTACACACCAAATAGAGGGGCCGGGATGAGGGTTCCATGGCCCTGGATTTAAGCCAGTCAACCGGTTAGGGGGCATGGGTGTTTCCGGTTGGGACCGAGAGGGGGGCACCCCTTAGAGCGCGCGTATATAAATTAGATCCCATGCTACGCGAGGTTGTAGCCTCGCCGTCTCAAGGTTTTTCTTGAACGTTGCCGAGGGTGATTCCTGGATCCGGAATGTTGAATGGGTGTGTACTGGTTAGATGTGTTTCTTCCAAAACCCATAGACGGAACTAGTCCCCGTGACTACTGAAATCCGTTGGCTGTGGTTAAAGTACAAACTCTGCAGAGTCAAATCCTTCCGAGTCATCGTATCCATGGTCCGGTAACGTGATCAGCGTATCCATGTCTATGTCGTAGCCTCGTGGTATATTCTTCTTCCCGGTAAGCGAGCATGAGTAGTAAACTTAGCTGAATGTTATTCCTGTGGATGGACTAACCCTGTTGTTTATCTCATGTCTGATTATTCTCTTGATATGATTTAAGATTCATGAGTCACTAAGTTATGAATATAAGCCCTTTATGTGATGTCGCTCAGACGTCCGACTGTGGCATGTTTGTCTCTTACTTTCAATATAAGCCCTTTATGTGATGTCGCTCAGACGTCCGACTGTGGCACGCACTATATTTTATTTTCTGTTATAAGCCCTTTATGTGGTGTCGCCCCGACGCCCGACTTCGGCATTATTATTCTTGCAGTTTCCTCTCGAGGAGTCATTCAGACCCTCATTTGGCACCGGTATTATTATCCTTGCAGTTTCCTCTCGAGGAGTCATTCAGACCCTCGTTTGGCACCCAGTATTTATTTTGGGATTTCGGGAGGACTACCGCCCGACTTCTCTGTTATTTTCCCATGCATCATTATCGCTATGTCTGAACGCACTTGTTAATCTATTCATATGCTTCATGTTTACATTTGTTATATCTTATGTCCGAACTGTCTTGCGAGTACTTTCATAGTACTCACCTGGCTTGTTGACTTGGCCAGATGTTGACGAAGGCGATCTCCTGGATGAAGAGTTTTGATAGTGAGTCCGACGCCTAGAGGAATCCCAGTCAGTCCCGTGCGATCCCGGATATTGGTCACTTGTATCATATACGCTTCCGCCACCCGCAATAAGTCTCCTCGAGCCTCACTCCGACGCTCGAAGAGCTGTAGTTTTCAGGAGTCATATCACCCGCTTCGCGGTGATATTCCCACCACCGTTGTTATCGTGAGTTAGTAGTTATGCCACCCTATCCGCCGTTATGTTTTATCGGCGTGCATGTAATAAATTGTTGAGCAGTCTCCGCTCAACCTTGTATTATATTCAGTACTCCTGGTATTTTTCTTCTGTGACTAAGATATTGTCTACCAGTGAGAAGGAATTCTTCTTTACTGGTCCGTAAAAGGGATTGGTCTCTCAATAAATATTTTTATTGAAAAACGGGTCGTGACATCCCCTTTCCTTCTCCCTTCCCCTCTTTCCTTCTCCTCCTATTTCGGCCTACATGGGGGGCGCACTAGCCCCTTAGGGGCTGGCTGTCCCCCTCTCGGCCCATTAGGCCCCTATAGTTGTCGGGGGGCTGCCCGGAACCCCTTCCGGTGACCCGATATGTACCCGGTACCCCAGGAACAGTTCCGGTGTCCGAATACCATCGTCCTATATATCAATCTTTACCTCTCGACCATTTTGAGACTCCTCGTCATGTCCGTGATCTCATCCGGGACTCCAAACAACATTCGGTCACCAAATCACATAACTCATATAATACAAAATCGTCATCGAACGTTAAGCGTGCGGACCCTACGGGTTCGAGAACTACGTAGACATGACCGAGACACCTCTCCGGTTAATAACCAACAGCGGAACCTGGATGCTCATATTGGTTCCTACATATTCTACCAAGATCTTTATCGGTTGTACTGTAATGACAACATACGTGATTCCCTTTGTCATCGGTATGTTACTTGCCCGAGATTCGACCGTCGGTATCTACATACCTAGTTCAATCTCATTACCGGGAAGTCTCTTTACTCGTTCTGTTTACATCATCCCGCAACTAACTCATTAGTAACATTGCCTGCAAGGCTTATTATGATGTGCATTACCGAGAGGGCCCAGAGATACCTCTTCGATACTCGGAGTGACAAATCCCAATCTCGATCTATGCCAACCCAACAAACACCTTCGGAGATACCTATAGAGCATCTTTATAATCACCCAATTACGTTGTGATGTTTGATAGCACATAAGGCATTCCTCCGGTATCCGGGAGTTGTATAATCTCATAGTCAAAGGAATATGTATATGACATGAAGAAAGCAATAGCAATAAAACTGAACGATCAATATGCTAAGCTAATGGATGGGTCTTGTCCATCACATCATTCTCCTAATGATGTGATCCCATTCATCAAATGACAACACATGTCTATGGTTAGGAAACTTAACCATCTTTGATTAACGAGCTAATCTAGTAGAGGCTTACTAGGGACACGGTGTTTTGTCTATGTATCCACACATGTATCAAGTTTCCGGTTAATACAATTCTAGCATGAATAATAAACATTTATTATGATATAAGGAAATATAAAATAACAACTTTATTATTGCCTCTAGGGCATATTTCCTTCAGTTTCCCACTTGAACTAGAGTCAATAATCTACATTACATTGTAATGATTCTAACACCCATGGTGTCTTGGTGCTGATCATGTTTTGCTCGTGGAAGAGGCTTAGTCAACGGGTCTGATACGTATCCAACGTATCTACTTTTCCTAACGCTTTTCCACTTGTTTTGGACTCTAATTTGCATGATTTGAATGAAACTAACCCCGGACTGACGCTGTTTTCAGCAGAACTACCATGGTGTTGTTTTTGTGCAGAAATAAAAGTTCTCGGAAGGGAACGAAACTTCGTGAGGAATTTTTATATAATAAATGAGAATTTCTGGAGCCAAGACCTGCCGGAGAGGGGCACCTGGGTGGGCACAACCCACCAGGGCGCGCCCCTCTCCTGGCGCGCCCAGGTGGGTTTTCCCCACCTGGTGGTCCCGCAGACCCTGAAACCGACGCTATAAAATCCTATTTTTCCAGAAAAAAAATCAGGGAGAAAGAATTATCACGATCCACGAGACGGAGCCGCCGTCACCTCCTGTTCTTCATCGGGAGGCCAGATCTGGAGTCCGTTTGGGGCTCCAGAGAGAGGGATCTTCGTTCTTCGTCATCACCAACCCTTCTCCATCGCCAATTCCATGATGCTCCCCACCGGGAGTGAGTAATTCCTTCGTAGGCTCGCTCGTCGGTGAGGAGTTGGATGAGATTCATCATGTAATCGAGTTAGTTTTGTTAGGGCTTGATCCCTAGTGTCCACTATGTTCTAAGATTGATGTTGCTATGACTTTGCTATGCTTAATGCTTGTCACTTTGGGCCCGGGTGCCATGAACTCATATCTGAACCGTTTATGTTATCATCATTATATCCATGTTTTAGATCCGATCTTGCAAGTTATAGTCACCTACTACGTGTTATGATCCGGCAACCCCGGAGTGACAATAGTCGGGACCACTCCCGGTGATGACCGTAGTTTGAGGAGTTCATGTATTCACTATGTGTTAATGCTTTGTTCTGGTTCTCTATTAAAAGGAGGCCTAAATATCCCTTAGTTTCCAATATGGACCCCGCTGCCACGGGAGGGTAGGACAAAACATGTCATGCAAGTTCTTTCCATAAGCACGCATGACTATTTACGGAATACATGCCTACATTATATTGACGAACTGGAGCTAGTGCCATACCGCCCTAGGCTATAACTATCTCATGATGAATATCATCCAACAAGTCACCGATCCAATGCCTACGAATTTACCTTATTTTGTTCTAGCTAAGTTACTACTGCTATTATTACTGTTACACTTGCTACAAAATTACTGCTATCACTGTTACCGTTACTATTGCTGCTGTCACTACTATCAAAACTATCATATTACTTTGCTACTGGTTACATGATGCAGATAATTAATCTCCAGGTGTGGTTGAATTGACCACTCAGCTGCTAATACCTACAAATATTCTTTGGCTCCCCTTGTGTCAAATCTATAAAGTTGGGTTGAGTACTCTACCCTCGAAAACTGTTGCGATCCCCTATACTTGTGGGTTATCAAGGTCCGCCACATTTAGATCTGTATGTATTTTGCAAATCTCTATGTCTCCCTCTTTGACTTGATCACGGATGGAGTTGAAGCATCTCTTGATGTGTTTGGTTCTTTTGTGAAATCTGGATTCCTTTGCCAAGGCAATTGCTCCAGTATTGTCACAAAAGATTTTCGTTGGACCCGATGCACTAGGTATTACACCAAGATCGGATATGAACTCCTCATGCTTTTATATTATCATTCTTGGATGTTTTACAATCATTTTATAGCAACTTTATATCATTTTTTGAGACTAACTTATTGACCTAGTGCCCAGTGCCAGTTGCTGTTTTTTGCTTGTTCTTTTACATCGCAGGAAATCAATATCAAACGGAGTCCAAACACCGCGAAACTTTTTGGAGACTTTTTATGGAATAGAAGACATCCAATGGGCCAGAGCAGCACCTGGGGGGTGCCCCGATGGGGCACAACCCACCAGGGCGTGCCTGGGGGCCCAGGCACGCCCAGGTGGGTTGTGCCCACCTTGGTGGCCTCCCACACCGCCTCTTCGCCCTATAAATTCCCAAATATTCCAAAAATCCTCGGGGTAACCCTAGATCAGAAGTTCCGCCGCCACAAGGCTCTGTAGCCACGAGAAATCAATCTTTATGTCACTCTGCCGGAGGGGGGAATCATCACCGGTGGCCATCTTCATCATCCCGGCGGCCACCACGATGAGGAGGGAGTAGTCCACCCTCAGGGCTGAGGGTTTGTACCAGTAGCTATGTGTTTAATCTCTCTCTCGTGTTCTTCATATTGCATGATCTTGATGTATCGTGGGCTTTGTTAATATAGTTGGATCATATGGTGTTTTCCCCTATCTATCTTGTTGTGATGAATTGATTTTTCCCTTTGAGATTTTGTTTTATCGGATTAAATACTTTGGATATGAGAGCACTTGATATATGTCTTGCATATGAATACCCGTGGTGACAAGGGGAATTATTTTGATTCACTTGATATATGTTTTGGCACTCAACTCGCGGATTCCCGAGGTGACATTGGGGTAATCTACGCATAGCACTAGTACAACGATGTGCTATACAAAAGGTTTTTAACCCCTTTCCGTGATGGCATTTGGAACCATCGCCAAGTGAGTGTGGGCGATGGGGTGGTCCTTCCCACATGACCCAGAAAACGTCGGGGATAGGCCCTCCTGGCACACAAAATGAGCTCGTGTGCGATGTGGCGGGGCATGGAAACCCAATTGTTTCCATTCGTATGTACATCCCACATGGTGAATCCCAGAAAATCATTTCCGTTTGTATGTATATCACACACAGTTTTTGTGTGGAAATGTTTGTGCAAGGTGGCCTAATACAAACATTTATCTGCCGGAAGCCGTGTGTGATTGTTAGTTGATCGAACACACCTACTTTCTAGAAACCGTGCGGGTTGTTTGAGTTCATCACCCACTGTGTTGTCTGAGTAACCGTCTGCAATAGAAAACCCCAATAAGCAGGGTAATTAGCCTATTATTGATAATCCATGTACTAATCAAATTGATATTTCTTATAAACACACCAGATATTTCATATCCGTATAACAACAACCAGGATTTCATAATCGAATTACATCAGATAGCTTCGGCACTCAGTTACGCCATTACATAATAGCACCAAGTTTCACATGCAACATCAAATACCTTTGGAAAGTAGCATCATACACGGTAAATAGACAGATGAATCTCATCTGGGAAACTGCACAAGCGGAAGGCAAATATTGAGCCTTCAATGATGTTGAATGTCCATGCAACTTTAGGCCAGTGGCTATGGATAATCGCCCGCCCAACCTTCGGCCTCTTTAGCAAGACTTCAATACTATACCGTGGGTGTTGAATGAATACCTTCCTCAGCTCTTGACCATGCAGGTGGTTGATACGTCTCCAACGTATCTATAATTTTTTATTGTTCCATGCTGTTATATTATCAATCTTGAATGTTTTATAATCATTTTATAGTCATTTTATATCATTTTTTGGTACTAACCTATTGACATAGTGCCAAGTGTCAGTTGCTGTTTTCTGCATGTTTTTTACATCTCAGGAAATCAATATCAGACGGAGTCCAAATGCAATGAAACATCGTGGAGATTTTTTAGACCAGAAGGAACATAATGGGCCCTGGCTGCGTCTGGGGGTGCCCCGAGGGGGCACAACCCACCAGGGCGCGCCAGGAGGCCCAGGCATGCCCTGGTGGGTTGTGCCCACCTCGAGTGCCCCCCGGACTGCCTCTTTGCTCTATAAATACCCCAATACTCCAGAAACCCTAGGGGAATTGGCGAAATATTCATCCAGCCACCGCAGAGTCCAGAACCACTAGATCCAATCTGGACACCATCTCGGATGGGGTTCACCACCTCCATTGGTGCCTCTCCGATGATGCGTGAGTAGTTTTTTGTAGACCTTCGGGTCCGTAGTTAGTAGCTAGATGGCTTCCTCTCTCTCGCTGAATTCTCAATACAATGGTCTCTTGGAGATCCATATGATGTAACTCTTTTGCAGTGTGTTTGTTGGGATCGATGAACTTTGAGTTTATGATTAGATCTTTCTTTTTATATCCATGAAAGTATTTGAGTTTCCTTGATCTCTTTTTTGCATGATCTCTTCTTTGCATGATCTCTTATACCCTCGTATTTCTTCTCTGATATTTGGGTTTTGTTTGGCCAACTTGATCTATTTATCTTGCAATGGGAAGAGGTGCTTTGTAGTGGGTTCGATCTTACGGTGCTTGATCCCAGTGATAGAAAGGGAAACGACACGTATGTATCGTTGCTACTAAGGATAAAACGATGGGGTCTATCTCTACATAGATAGATCTTGTCTACATCATGTCATCGTTCTTATTGCATTACTCCGTTTTTCCATGAACTTAATACACTAGATGCATGCTGGATAGCGGTCGATGTGTGGAGTAATAGTAGTATTTGAAGGCAGGAGTCGGTCTACTAATGTTGGACGTGATGCCTATATAATGATCATTGCCTGGATATCGTCATGAGTATTTGAAGTTCTATCAATTGCCCAACAGAATTTGTTTACCCACCGTTTGTTATTTTCTCGAGAGAAGCCACTAGTGAAATCTACGGCCCCGGGTCTCTTTCTCATATATTTTCCTTTGCGATCTACTTTTTCCTTGCATTTATTTTCAAATCTATTGAACCAAAAATACAAAAAAATACTTTGCTGCACATTATTTTATTTGCGATATTCAATCTATTACAACTCTCTCCCATCCATGCACCGTTTCTGGCGCCGTTACCCGAAAGGGATTGACAACCCCTTTAACACGTCGGCTTGTGAGTGGTTGTTATTTGTGTGCAGGGGTTGTTTACGTTGTGTTTCTTGGTTCTCCTACTAGTTTGATAACCTTGGTTTCATATATGATGGAAATACCTACCGCCACTGTGCTGCATCATCCCTTCCTTTTTGGGGAAATACCAACATAGCTTCAAGCGACATCAAAAGGAATTTCTGGCGCCGTTGCCGGGGAGGATCTTCAACATATACCAGGTTCCTAATCACAAATCTCACCTCCTCGCAATTTACATTATTTTCCTTTTGCCTCCCGTTTTCCTCTCCCCCACTTCACAAAAAATTTCCTTTTTATTCGCCTGTCTTTTTTGTTCGCCGTTTTCTTGCCAGGTCTGTTTTTAGTGCAATCTTGTTGTGTGGTCATCATGACCAAAGATAACACCAAGTTATGTGACTTCTCAAATACCAACAACAATGATTTTATCGGCACTCCTTTTGCTCCTCCCGCCACTAGTGCGGAGTCTTGTGATATTAATACTGCTTTGCTGAATCTTGTTATGAAAGATCAATTTTTCAGTACCCCTAATTAATGAGGATGCCGCGTCCCATCTTAATATCTTCGTGAAATTATGCGATATGCAAAAGAAAAAAGATGTGGACAATGATGTGGTGAAGATGAAATTATTTCTGTTTTCTTTGCGTCATTCTGCAAAAATTTGGTTCTCTTTGTTGCCTCGCAATAGTATCGATTCTTGGAATAAGTGCAAAGATGCTTTTATCACTAAGTATTTTCCTCCCGCAAAAATTATTTCCCTTAGAACCCAGATCATGAATTTCAAGCAAATTGAACTTGAGCATGTTGCACAATCTTGGGAAAGGATGAAAATGATGCTAAGGAATTGCCCAACTCATGGGTTAAATCTTTGGATGATCATACAAAAATTTTATGCGGGGTTGAATTTTGTTTCTCGTAATCTTTTAGATTCCGATGCGAGTGGTATTTTTATGGAAATTACTTTGGGTGAAGCCACCAAATTGCTTGATAATATCATGGCAAATTATTCACAATGGCATACCGAACGGGCTCCTACTAGTAAAAAAGTTAATTCGGTTGAAGAAATTTCTTCTTTGAGTGAAAAGGTTGATGCTCTTATGAAATTGGTTGCTAGTAAAAGTGCTCCTATTTATTTTAATGATATGCCTTTATCTACTTAAGTTGAGCAAAATAGCGATGCCATAGATGTGAATTTTATCTCTCGAAATAATTTCAATAACAATGCTTATAGAGGTAATTTTAATCCTAGGCCTTTTCCTAGTAATTCCTCTAATAATTATGGTAATTCCTATGGAAATCAATCTTATAATAATAATAGGAACACGTTTGATCTTGAGAACAATATTAAAGAATTTACAAACACACAAAAGGCTTTCAACACTTCCATAGAAGAAAAGTTGAGTAAGATTGATGATTTGTCTACAAGTGTTGATAGAATTGCTCATGATGTGGAAATCTCGAGATGAAAATTTTTGTGCCAAAAGTAGATGAATCAATTAAATCTCTTTATGTTTCTATGGATGAAAGTAAGAAAAGAACCGCTATGCTTAGAGCTAAAAGAGAATTTTTAGAAAAAGCGTTTTCTAGTGATTTCTTTCACAAAAGTGATGAAGATCTTAAAATGATTGGTGTTTCTTCTATTGAATTCTTGTTTAGTAAAGTTAATATTGATGAAAAAGGTACTAGAGAAGAGTCAACTTTAGGTAGAAGGTGTCCCAATATTTCGTAGGGTGAAAATCTTGTTGAAAAATTTGATAAAAGTGGGTTTGAAGATGTCAAAACTTTAACTAGTGATGTGCCCACTCCTTTGGATTACAAAGACTTTAATTATGATAGTTGCTCTTTGATTGATTGTATTTCTTTGTTTCAATCCATGATAAATTTACCCCATGCTTATGAACAAAATAAAGCTTTTACTAAACATATTGTTGATGCTATGATGAAAGCTTTTGAAGAAAAATTGGAATTGGAAGTTTCAATTCCTAGGAAATTGCATGATGAATAGGAACCTACTATCAAAGTCAAGATAAAAAAATTACGAATGTTTTGCTTTGTGTGACTTGGGTGCTGGTGTTTCTACAATTCCGAAATCTTTATGTGATGTGCTTGGTTTTACCGATCTTGAAGAATGTTCTTTAAATTTGCACTTGGCGGATTCTACTATTAAAAGGCTGTCGGATCTTGGGTTCCGGCAAAAGCCTTAAGGTTCGAACTTTGGGGTGCGTGCGAAGTTCTTTCCCTCCTACCAATCCACGCCCTAGTGATGTCTACTACGCAACCTTCTTCTTGTAGACATTGTTGGGCCTCCAAGTGCAGAGGTTTGTAGGACAGTAGCAAATTTCCCTCAAGTGGATCACCTAAGGTTTATCAATCCGTGGGAGCCGTAGGTTGAAGATGGTCTCTCTCAAACAACCCTGCAACCAAATAACAAAGAGTCTCTTGTGTCCCCAACACACCCAATACAATGGTAAGTTGTATAGGTGCACTAGTTCGGCAAAGAGATGGTGATACAAGTGCAATATGGATGGTAGATATAGGTTTTTGTAATATGAAAATATAAAAATAGCAAGGTAGCAAGCGATAAAAGTGAGCGTAAACGGTATTGCAATGCTCGGAAACAAGGCCTAGGGTTCATACTTTCACTAGTGCAAGTTCTCTCAACAATAATAACATAACTGGATCACATAACTATCCCTCAACATGCAACAAAGAGTCACTCCAAAGCCACTAATAGCGGAGAACAAACGAAGAGATTATGGTAGGGTACGAAACCACCTCAAAGTTATTCTTTCGGATCGATCTATTCAAGAGTTCGTACTAGAATAACACCTTAAGACACATATCAACCAAAACCCTAATGTCACCTAGATACTCCAATGTCACCTCAAGTATCCGTGGTCATGAGTATACGATATGCATCACACAATCTGATATTCATCTATTCAACCAACACAAAGTACTTCAAAGAGTGCCCCAAAGTTTCTACCGGAGAGTCAAGACAAAAACGTGTGCCAACCCCTATGCATAGGTTCATGGGCGGAACCCGCAAGTTGATCACCAAAACATACATCAAGTGGATCACGTCATATCCCAGTGTCACCACAGATAAGCACGGCAAGACATACATCAAGTGTTCTCAAATCCTTAAAGACTCAATCCGATAAGATAACTTCAAAGGGAAAACTCAATCCATTACAAGAGAGTAGAGGGGGAGAAACATCATAAGATCCAACTATAATAGCAAAGCTCGCGATACATCAAGATCGTACCATCTCAAGAACACGAGAGAGAGAGAGAGAGAGATCAAACACATAGCTACTGGTACATACCCTCAGCCCCGAGGCTGAACTACTCCCTCCTCGTCATGGAGAGCGCCGGTATGATGAAGATGGCCACCGGTGAGGGATCCCCCCTCCGGCAGGGTGCCAGAACAGGGTCCCGATTGGTTTTTGGTGGCTACAGAGGCTTGCGGTAGCGGAACTCCCGATCAATTCTGTTCCCCGAAGGTTCTAGGGTATATGGGAATATATAGGCAAAATAAGTCGGTAAGGGGAGCCACGAGTGGCCCACGAAGGTGGAGGGCGCGCCCAGGGGGGTTGGCGTTCCCCCCTGCCTCGTGCTCTCCTCGTTGATCCCCTGACGTGCACTCCAAGTCTCCCGTATTGCTTTCTTTCCAAAAATAACTTTTCCGAAGGTTTCATTCTGTTTGGACTCCGTTTGATATTCCTTTTCTGCGAAACACTGAAACAAGGGAAAAAAACATAAACCGGCACTGGGCTCTGGGCTCTGGGTCAATTGGTTAGTCCCAAAAGTAATACAAAAGTGCATAGTAAAGCCCATAAAACATCCAAGATGGATAATATAATAGCAGGAATACTTCATAAATTATAGATACGTTGGAGACGTATCAGCATCCCCAAGCTTAATTCCTGCTCGTCCTCGAGTAGGTAAATGATAAAAGAAATAATTTATGAAGTGTGAATGCTAGCAGGTGCACAAGTTTAATCAATGATAATTTCAATCACCTTTTCTAGCATCATTATATGTCATAACAGTAGCTCAACTCATAGAACTTTGCATGATAAAGTAACAAACTATTCACATGTTAAAGTATAGATCATAAACTTTCTTGAAAACTAGCAAACCGTGTTATTAGTCATCAAAGAATTACAATTCATCTTATTTTCAGGAAGAGTCTATTTCAAAGCATTGATTCTGCAAACTTCACATACTCAACTATCATTTAGTCTTCCATGATTGCTACCACTCAAAGCATATTTTTAGAACAAATAGTATTCATCGAACACAAAGAAAGATAGGGGCTTAATGTTTCGCCTCCCAACCTTTTACCTCAAGGGTAATGTCAACAATAATAATTCATGCTCAAATATATTTGAATGGCCATATATGCTCAGATCTTTCCATCACATGATGCTTGCCAACTAAAGAGTAGGTTGGAATGAGAAGGAATACTACTGACTCTTGCATAAAAGTAAAAGATAGGCCCTTCGTAGAGGGAAGCAGGGATTTGTAGAGGTGCCAGAGCTCGAAGCTAAAACAGAGATGAAAATAATTTTGAGAGGTATGCTTTCATTGTCAACATAATGACCAAGAGTTCCCAATATCTTCCATACTAGATACATTATAGGCGGTTCCCACGCAGAAAGGTAAAGTTTTTACTCCCCCTCCACCAACATTCACACTCCACAGCTTGTCTGAAACAACGGGTGCCGTCCAACTATCAATATTCCTGGGGGAGTTTTGTTTAAATTATTTGCGAATTTGTTTTTGATCTTTTGATCATAGGACTGGGCATCCCTGTTACCAGCCATTTTCTCGTGACTGATGAGCGGAGTCCACTAATCGTGAGAATAACCCACCTAGCATGGAAGATACTGACAACCCCTAGTCGCTACATGAGCGATTCGGGCATACAAAACCGATTATTATTTGAAGGTTTAGAGTTTGGCACATGCAAATTTACTTGGAACGGCAGGTAAATACCGCATATAGGTAGATATGTTGGACACGCATGGAATAAACTTGGTTCAAGGAATTTGGATGCACAAGCAGTATTCCCGCTTAGTACAGATATTTTGGCTAGCAAAGGATTATAAATAGCAAGCACCACATGTTAGAGGATCCATAACAATATAACTTCTATACAAATATACCCAAGCATAACTCATTATGTTGTCTTCCTTGTCCAACTTCAACTAATTTGCTCAGGTTTGAAAATAATTAATGGGGCTCATAATCATAGAAGATGTCCAAGATAGTATATTTATATGTGAAATCTCTCTTCCTTCAATATTCTTTCATAAATTGTTCAAGTGACCAATACAATGTTTGCCAACCTTCAATAAATTTACAACCTCTACTTCTTATATGTGAAGTCATTACTCCACATGGGAAAGGCATATGAAACATATATAATTTCAGATTTATGACATTCAAATCATTCAACCATTTACTCATAGGATATAGGTGAAGCACACGAGTAAATGACAAACTACTCCAAAAAGATATAAGTGAAGATCAATGAGTAGGTAAAATTATGTAGCTATGTGAAGACTCTCTCTCATTTAAGAATTTCAGATCTTGGTATTTTATTCATACAGCAAGCAAAGCTAAAGAAAATAAAATGACGCTCCAAGCAAAACACATATCATGTGGTGATAAAAATATAGCTCCAAGTAAAGTTACCGATGAACGAACACGAATGAGGGGATGCCATCCGGGGCATCCCCAAGCTTAGATGCTTGGTTATCCTTGAATATTACCTTGGGGTGCCTTGGTGATCCCCAAGCTTAGGCTCTTGCCACTCCTTATTCCATAGTCCATCGAATCTTTACCCAAAACTTGAAAACTTCACAACACAAAACTTAACAGAAAACTCGTAAGCTCCGTTAGTATAAGAAAATAAATCACCACTTAGGTACTGTTGTGAACTCATTATAAATTAACATTGGTGTTAAACCTACTGTATTACAACTTCTCTATGGTTTATAAACTATTTTACTAGCCATAGATTCATCAAAATAAGCAAACAACACATAGAAAACAGAATCTGTCAAAAACAGAACAGTCGGTAGTAATCTGTATCAAACGTATACTTTTGTAACTCCAAAAATTCTAAAATAAATTTGTGGACCTGAGGAATTTGTCTAGTAATCATCTGCAAAAAGAATCAACTAAATAGCACTCTCCAGTAAAAAAAATAGCTAATCTCGTGAGCGCTAAAGTTTCTGTTTTTTACAGCATGATCATAAAGACTTCACCCAAGTCTTCCCAAAGGTTCTACTTGGCACAAACACTAATTAAAACACAAAACCACATCTAAACATAAGCTAGATGGATTATTTATTCCTAAACAGAACAAAAAAGCAAGAAACTAAAATAAAATTGGGTTGCCTCCCAACAAGCGCTATCGTTTAACGCCCCTAGCTAGGCATGATGATTTCAATGATGCGCACAAAATGATAAGAATTGAAACATAAAGAGAGCATCATGAAGAATATGACAAGCACATTTAAGTCTAACCCACTTCCTATGCATAGGGATTTTGTGAGCAAACAACTTATGGGAACAATAATCAACTAGCATAGGAAGGCAAAACAAGCATAACTTCAAAACTTTAAGCACATAGAGAAGAAACTTGATATTATTGCAATTCCTACAAGCATATATTCCTCCCTCATAATAATTTTCAGTAGCATCATGGATGAATTCAACAATATAACCATCACATAAAGCATTCTTTTCATGATCTACTTGCATAGAAATTTTACTACTCTCCACATAAGCAAATTTATTCTCATCAATAGTAGTGGGAGCAAACTCAACAAAATAACTATCATGTGGAGCATAATCCAAATGAAAATTAAAATCATGATGACAAATTTCATGATTATCATTATTCTTTATAGCATACGTGTCATCACAATAATCATCACAAATAGGAAGCATGCTTTCATCATAATAAATTTTCTGATCAAAACTTGGGGGACAAAAAATATCATCTTCATCAAACATAGCTTCCCCAAGCTTGTGGGTTTGCATATCATTAGCATCATGGGTATTCAAGGAATTCATACTAACAACATTGCAATCATGCTCATCATTCACATATTTTATGCCAAGCATTCTATGTAATTCTTCTTCTAGTACTTGAGCACAATTTTCCTTCCCATCATTTTCATGAAAGATATTAAAAAGATGAAGCATATGAGGCACCATAATTCCATTTTTTGTAGTTTTCTTTTATAATATAAACTAGTGATAAAACAAGAAACTAAAGGATTCGATTGCAAGATCTAAAGATATACCTTAAAGCACTCACCTCCCCGGCAACGGCGCCAGAAAAGAGCTTAGTTGACGGGGTGTGAGTGCCGCATACCTAGCCTCCCCGGCAACGGCGCCAGAAACTGCTTGATGTCTACTACGCAACCTTCTTGTTGTAGACGTTGTTGGGCCTCCAAGTGCAGAGGTTTGTAGGACAGTAGCAAATTTCCCTCAAGTGGATGACCTAAGGTTTATCAATCCGTGGGAGCCGTAGGTTGAAGATGGTCTCTCTCAAACAACCGTGCAACCAAATAACAAAGAGTATATTGTGTCCCCAACACACCCAATACAATGGTAAGTTATATAGGTGCACTAGTTCGGCGAAGAGATCGTGATACAAGTGCAATATGGATGGTAGATATAGGTTTTTGTAATCTGAAAATATAAAAACAGCAAGGTAGCAAGCGATAAAAGTGAGCGTAAACAGTATTGCAATGCTCGGAAACAAGGCCTAGGGTTCATACTTTCACTAGTGCAAGTTCTCTCAACAATAATAACATAATTGGATCACATAACTATCCCTCAACATGCAACAAAGAGTCACTCCAAAGCCACTAATAGCGGAGAACAAACGAAGAGATTTTGGTAGGGTACAAAACCACCTCAAAGTTATTCTTTCGGATCGATCTATTCAAGAGTTCGTACTAGAATAACACCTTAAGACACATATCAACCAAACCCCTAATGTCACCTAGATACTCCAATGTCAACTCAATTATCCGTGGGCATGATTATACGATATGCATCACACAATCTCATATTCATCTATTCAACCAACACAAAGTACTTCAAAGAGTGCCCCAAAGTTTCTACCGGAGAGTCAAGACGAAAATGTGTGCCAACCCCTATGCATAGGTTCATGGGCGGAACCCGCAAGTTGATCACCAATACATACATCAAGTGGATCACGTGATATCCCATTGTCACCACAGATAAGCACGACAAGACATACATCAAGTGTTCTCAAATCCTTAAAGACTCAATCCGATAAGATAACTTCAAAGGGAAAACTCAATCCATTACAAGAGAGTAGAGGGGGAGAAACATCATAAGATCCAACTATAATAGCAAAGATCACGATACATCAAGATCGTACCATCTCAAGAACACGAGAGAGAGAGATCAAACACATAGCTACTGGTATATACCCTCAGCCCCGAGGGTGAACTACTCCCTCCTCGTCATGGAGAGCGTCGGGATGATGAAGATGGCCACCGGTGAGGGATCCCCCCTCCAGCAGGGTGCCGGAATAGGGTCCCGATTGGTTTTTGGTGGCTACAGAGGCTTGCGGCGGTGGAACTCCCGATCTATTCTGTTCCCTGAAGGTTTTAGGGTATATGGGAATATATAGGCGAAAGAAGTCGGTAAGGGGAGCCACGAGGGGCCCACGAGGGTGGAGGGCGCGCCCAGGGGGGTGGGCGCGCCCAGGGGGGTGGGCCCCCATGCCTCGTGCTCTCCTCGTTGATCCCCTGACGTGCACTCCAAGTCTCCCGTTTTGCTTTCTTTCCAAAAATAACTTTTCCGAAGGTTTCATTCCGTTTGGACTCCGTTTGATATTCCTTTTCTGCGAAACACTGAAACAAGGGAAAAAAATAGAAACTAGCACTGGGCTCTGGGTCAATAGGTTAGTCCCAAAAGTAATATAAAAGTGCATAGTATAGCCCATAAAACATCCAAGATGGATAATATAATAGCATGAATACTTCATAAATTATAGATACGTCGGAGACGTATCAGCATCCCCAAGCTTAATCCTGCTCGTCCTCGAGTAGGTAAATGATAAAAGAAATAATTTATGAAGTGTGAATGCTAGCAGTTGCACAAGTTTGATCAATGATAATTTCAATCACCTTTTCTAGCATCATTATATGTCATAACAGTAGCTCAACTCATAGAACTTTGCATGATCAAGTAAAAAACTATTCACACGTTAAAGTATAGATCATAAACTTTCATGAAAATTAACAAACCGTGTTTTTAGTCATCAAACAATTACAATTCATCTTATTTTCAGGAAGAGTCTATGTCAGAGCTTTGATTCCGCAAACTTCACATACTCAACTATCATTTAGTCTTCCATGATTGCTACCACTCAAAGCATATTTTTAGAACAAATAGTATTCATCGAACACAGAGAAAGATAGGGGCTTAATGTTTTGCCTCCCAACCTTTTACCTCAAGGGTAATGTCAACAATAATAATTCATGCTCAAATATATTTGAATGGCCATATATGCTCAGATCTTTCCATCACATGATGCTTGCCAACTAAAGAGTAGGTTGGAATGAGAAGGAATACTACTGACTCTTGCATAAAAGTAAAGGATAGGCCCTTCGTAGAGGGAAGTAGGGATTTGCAGAGGTGCCAGAGCTCGAAGCTAAAACAGAGATGAAAATAATTTTGAGAGGTATGCTTTCATTGTCAACATAACGACCAAGAGTTCCCAATATCTTCCATACTAGATACATTATAGGCGGTTCCCACGCAGAAAGGTAAAGTTTTTACTCCCCCTCCACCAACATTCACACTCCACGGCTTGTCCGAAACAACGGGTGCCGTCCAACTATCTACATTCCTCTGTCTTCGCCAAGAGCGCCTCCGTCCTTCGGGGCTACGCTCAGCCGACCCCGGGTGCTCAACGACGAGGCCATGGACAAGGTCGCCCCATGCTTGCCTCCAGTTTCAACGAGCGGGGAGAGACGGTGGCTTGGCCCGCGTCTCGCACTCGCATTGCCCGGGCAGCCACTGAGGTCCCAACCTTCATAGATGCCCTCTGGGCTGTCCTGATTCCTCCCTTCTCCACTTTCTTCAGCGCAGTGCCCGAGCATTATCAGATCCACATGCTGCATCTTGACCCTCAATCTGTGACTCTTCTTGCCGTCTTCGCCTTTGTGTGCGAAGCCATGGTTGGCATCGCCCTTTCTGTGGCCCTCCTTCGCCATTTCTTCTCATCGCATCTGAATGACCCGCGGCAGAGCTCGGGGTGTGTGAGCTTCGAGGCCGTGGCCGCCACAGCGGGCGCGGGGATCGACTTTGAGCTTCCTCCATCCACGAGCGAGTTTCGGACACGATGGGTGTTTGTTGACGCCGGTGTGCTCAGCCCTCTGCTCCATGCTCCACCAGGGCCTGCTGTTCCCAACTCCAGTTGGGGCCACCAGAGGCTCACGAGCCCCCGTCTCGTTCCTGTCTAGCTCAGGCTGAGGAGGCTGAAGGACCGTGGCGTGACCGCGCCTATGGTGGTGAAGGAGTTCGTCAAGCGTCGAGTCGCTCTGCTTCAGCGCCATTCCCGCCCGATGTGGACCTTGCTCAGCAGCCAGGACCACATGAGGTTTTAGGAGGAGGGACTTCCTCTTACGATGCAGCAGACAGTGCTTGTGGTCCTGATGGGTGCCCCTCTGCCGGAAAACATGCCCAGGAAGAGCTGTCTGCTGTACCGCTGCGAGAACAAGGCTGAAATTGCCGCGAGTATGCCCTCCTTTGATAAGTGGGGGCTGCGCCCGATCGGCCTGGTGGGGCCCCGCGAGAATCCTATCGACGTGGTTCCCTTCCTTGCTGCCGGTGCCGCGCTTGCCCCCAGTGAGGGTGCAGGAGGGCGAGCTTCGACGGAGGCCGGTGGCCTGAGTGCCGAGGAGCACATGTCGCATGGTGATCCTGGGGCGTCGTTGTCGGTGTCAAAACCGGCGGATCTCGGGTAGGGAGTCCCGAACTGTGCGTCTAGGATCGATGGTAACAGGAGACGGGGGACACAATGTTTACCCAGGTTCGGGCCCTCTCTATGGAGGTAATACCCTACTTCCTGCTTGATTGATCTTGATGAGTATTACAAGAGTTGATCTACCACGAGATCGTAATGGCTAAACCCTAGAAGTCTAGCCTATGAATATGGTAATGAATCTCCCCCTATCCGGACTATGCTCTCCGGTTTATATAGGCACCGGAGAGATCTAGGGTTACATGGAGTCGGTTACATAGGAGGAAATCTTCATAATCGGTCGCCTAGCTTGCCTTCCACGCCAAGTAGAGTCCAATCCGGACACGGGTATAGTCTTCGGCCTTCATGTCTTCACAGCCCATCAGTCCGGCCTAGTAGATAACAGGCCGGACGCCCCAGGACCCCATAGTCCAGGACTCCCTCAGTAGCCCCTGAACCTGGCTTCAATGACGAGGAGTCCAGCGCGCAGATTGTCTTCGGCATTGCAAGGCGGGTTCCCCTTCTTCCGAACTCCAAGATAGTCTTCGGATGTAGTGAATATATCCAGACCTGTGTATGTAATCGCAGAAAATACTATACTCCACGAGTCCAATCTGCTGACAACTGTTTATGACATTGTATCACGCCTGCCCGGTTATTATTTCCAACCGTTGGCTAGCCCGTCGCCCCACGTCTGGGGAGCGGTTTTGTTGGGACGTCTTGTCAAAGCAGAGATCGTGTCCCCTAATTTACGGGATTTTCAATAATGTAGGTATGGGTAACACAACCGTCCCCTGGGTACAACTCTTTGAGGATAGGTAAGTTTCGAGATCCAGGAGGGGACACTCGATATTCTGGGCCTTTATATAGGGACCCAAACTTGTCTTTCTCTTTTACGTTTGCTTCTTCCTCAACCCCAGCCACCTCGAGTTCTAGCCCTCGGGTTCCAATCGCCACCAGCCCCAATCATGTCCGGGTCCAGCCGTTCAGGCCGGTGGGTGGCCTCTTCTGTCACGGAGGAGGATATTGAGAAGCTCCGCGTGGCGAGGTATCTGACCCCAGAAATCCTTCATTGGCTTCTTGCCGAGGGGCAGGTTATTCCCACCCCGAAATCCGGCGAGAGGGCAGTATTTGTGTCCCACTTCCTCCATGGGTTAGCGCTTAACCCCTTCGTCCGGGGGCTCATGTTCTACTATGGGCTAGATTTTCTCGATCTGGCCCCAGACTCTGTTCTTCTCATCTCGACATTCATCGTCACATGTGAGGCCTTCCTCCGGACTCCTCCGCACTTTGGTTTGTGGCTCCAGACTTTTGGCATGAGGCCGCGGGTGACAGAGGAGGAGCAGGTAGAGTGCGGCAGCGTTATAATAAACAAGCTTGCCAGCGCGGTTTGGTTTGAAGGATCTTTCGCCGAGTCTTCCGACCTATGGCAGCAGGGGTGGTTTTATTTCAACGAGCCGCGGGGCTCCAAGTGGGTGGCTACGCATGCGTTCCGACCAGGCCCTCCAACTCAGCTCGCTTCATGGATCAATAAGGGATTAGACTGGGGGTCCGCCAATGAGGTGCAGACTCTGCAAAGTCGCATCCGAAGCCTTACCAAGAAGGGCATCGATCTTGTGAACGTTGTTCAAGTAATGCTAGTCCGCCGGACCCTGCCATGTCAACGGCGGCCTCTCCGTATGTGGGAGTTTAATCCAGAAGGGCGGCGGACTCTTCAGCACTTCTTTGGCACTATGCACGAAGGAATGTGGAAACTATATTTCAGGGAACGAGAGCAATGGCCGGACACCACCGAAGCCGTTGGTCTTGACTGCAACCATCCGGACACTCCGGTAAGTACTCAATCTCCGAACACCTTTCATTCAAGCATCTCTTGACAAGATACTGAACAACTCGTCCCTATACAGGACTGGATAAAGAAAGTGGTGTTAATCTGGTGTCCGGCGCCCCATCCCGAAGACCCTCCGTTTGCCCTACTGACGCGGATGTTGACTCAGGCACCGTACCAAGTGTCTGCAGAGGGGGGCGAGAGCGGAGAGCCCAGAGGGGATGCCCGCCCTGAGGACGATTTAGACGTTGTGTTCGGGGAAACCGAAACCCTTTTGCCCGGGGGCAAAGGTGTACAGGGGCCCTTCCATAGCAAGAAGAGGGCCGCTTCTGGAGGTCAGGAGGGGCAACCTTCCAAGAAAGGGAAAACGCCATCGTCGAGCGGCTTGGGCCGGGCAAGCGATGTTGATGTAGAGCTTGATGATGAGGACGAACCTCTGGCCAGACCGTAAGTGAAGAGGGGTACTTTAGCCATGCCTCGTTCTTTTCTTATTACTGATGTTATCTTCCGACATATGTACGTCCCTACAGGTTAACGCCTGGTGCTTCTCAATCGTCCTCCTCCTCGGGAGACCTTCTTCCAGAGATGATGGAGAGTGACACGCCTTATCCGGCCTCCTCGCCCAACATGGCAGATAATTCTGAGGTGTCGTTCCGGAGGGCCCCTCCCGTCCGGCAAGTAGCGCAGGAAACGAGGAAGGAGTTACCCGAAGGTGGTGCCTCTGTCACTCAGGTTTTGGGGTCAAGAATGACGGCCCCAAACTGCCCGGTTTAAAGCCGGAGACGATTCTGGAGGCGGGTAAGCGGATTCCTTCAAAGGAATGTCGTGCTCCGACGGCGGTGTCCGAAGACCCAGGAGTGCCGGAGACACTGACGGACATGCTGCGACGAGCGTCCGTTTCAAAGGCGCACCATGCCTTAATGGTTACGGTGGTCGAAAAGGTTCTCTCCGCGAAGAGCAGGTTGAATGGGGCCTTTACGAGCCTTCTAAGAGGCTTTGAGGTTTGTGATGTAATGTTGCCAATTGAATGATATTAACAGGATGGACCTGTTGTGGATGCAGTAGCCCCTGAGACTCGGATTGCCTTCCGAAGGAAGCAATCGGAGGATCAAAAAGATATGCCTAGGTACTAACCTTGATTTAATTTTTAATGCAGGCTACCGCCCCTCCAGCCACTGGCCGAAATGCGGAAGTGACCGAACTGCAGTGAAAGCTGGACATTGCGGAGGATGACATTGCATTGATCAACGGGCGCTTGACGACTCGCAAGGTATATATTTCGAGCATTCCTTACACCAATGTGCTTGTAATTTAAGCCTGGCTCTAAAAAGAGTTTTATGTGAAATGTGCATGAATGCAGATGGTGCCGCTGCCGTAGAGGCCCTTCGGGCGGAGCTAGCCCGGGCCAAGGATCAGGCCTGGCTTAGTAATGCGGCTGCCAAAAAGGCATCGGCTGAATTGAAAGCCGAACAATCTGCGCGGCGCCAAGATTGGGAGAAGATGTCCACCATGGCGCACGAATTAGAGAACACGGCTAGCCGCTGTAAACTTCTTGAGAAGGAAAATGAAGCCATAATGGCTGAGCTTGACAAGGCCTTACGAGAGGCGAGAGAAGCGCGGTCTGAATCCAGAGAAGCCCGTGAGGAGATCCGGCAAGCTGGGGAGATTGTGGCTGGCAAGCCCTTTTATCTACAGGCCAAGTTCGGTGATCCAAACTATGCTCAGCTTAACCAAGTATGGAGTTCTCCGGACAATTTGGTAGACTTGCCGAAGAGTTCTTCCGTTGCGGTGCAGTTTTACCATGCGCAAGAGGGATATGCAACAGAGAAGCTTTTCTGGTCACAATTTGGCGCGTCAAAGCGCCTTCTATTGCTGAATGAGCAGATGTCCCAGTGGGCCGAGTTGCATAGGATATCCGGTGCTGCCATGAAGGACGTCATAGTCCGGTTGTGCCGACTGAGCCTGTTCCGAGTAGTTACTTCGGCTTGGTGCAGCGGCTTGTTGACGCGGTGCCGCGTATCGACGCTGTGAAGCGGTCGGCGTGCATTGAAGGTGCACGGATGGCCTTCGCCCGAGTCAAGACATTGTGGGGGAAGATGAAGGCCATCGATGTTGCGGCAAAGAGTCCATCCAAAGGCAAGGACCGTCCGGCACCGGAGCATTATTTTGAAGACGTCCTAGAGGCCTCCCGCTTGATAGAGGGCCAGTGCTCGAAAGACATAATGTTCGAGTGATGTGTATAAGTGTTGTAACAGACAATTTTATGGTTAATCTGTTTTCATGTTTTGCTCGAAAGCTTGTATTCCTCCTATGCGGCCGTTTTAATGTGATTTGAAAGTTTTCCAGTCATCGGCTTCAGCCCCCTCGTAGGAAGTACGGGGGTGTTCGGAAAAGCATTAAATCACTCTTTATCCAACGTCTTGGTCCATAAAGGAGGTGATAATGCGGCGAACTAGGCAATCGAACTATAGGGCATTAACACTTTCACTTAGCCATAGGAGTTTTATGGTGGGGCTACGACATAACCCATGGTATGTATACGGCGCATAGTGCCTTACATATGTTGATCTAAAAAAGATCCCTCGTTTTACACGGAGAATCACTAAAGATCCGAATAATTCGTCAAGTGGTTGACCAGCTCTCACCGCATCATGACAGTCAGTTTTCGGCTTTCTCTACTGAGGTGCTCATCCGATCAAAGCCAGGGCACAATCGTAGTAGTTCTCCCTTTACTACCCTAGCCGATAGAGCGGAACATAGGGTAGCAAGCACAGGAGCCGGCAACCCAACTATTGACCAGAGAAAATGATTCGGAGCTGATGCATATAAGGCCAAACTTGCGACGCCAAAGTACGCTATAGAGCTGTTCGGACTTTTATTGGCGACTCATTTGTTCCCATACCGATCCCTTGGCAGGTTATGCTGAGGTGCGTCTTGTAACACAGCCGTTACGGCCGTACTCATTGTAGGAAGAGTATGGAAGATTGGTTCGGATATAGTTACTGGGAGTGGAGCAATAAGCCAATGATAAATTCATATATAAAAAGGAAAAACCACAACCTGGCTATTTGACATGCTTGGGGTCGGGAACGGAGGAAAAGAGGCATAGTACAGGCTCAGAATAAAGAGTGCGGTCTACAAAAAGCTGTTTTGGACCTCCTATCGCACGTCTGCGCCGCCCGTCCTCAGGGAGGGGAGTCCTTAACGGAAGTAGCCCCTTGGGTGAATGTACAGATCCGAACTCCGATAGAGTCCGTTGCAGATGTTGTCCAGTTGGTCACCTGTTTTTGAGTTATAATGAAGAAAAGTAAGGGAAACAGATAAAAAACATTACGGGAATGCTTGCAGGGTTGTCCGTATTGTGCTTCCGCCGATGCCCATGGTATCTTGAGCGCGTAGTGATGCACGCGTGGTGTAAATTTGGCCGGCATAGTGGGTGGGTGGCGGAAGCCGAACTGCTATTTCCGTTCCGGGAGTGGTCGAACTTCGGAGGGAAAATGTTTCTGGCCCCTGGTGCTCAGCTAGCGAGCCGCTCCGTCGTCATTATCGCTTGGTGGCCTCCTTTGTCGGTGTCAAAACCGGCGGATCTCGGGTAGGGGGTCCCGAACTGTGCATCTAAGGTGGATGGTAACAGGAGGCGGGGGACACGATGTTTACCCAGGTTCGGGCCCTCTCGATGGAGGTAATACCTTACTTCCTGCTTGATTGATCTTGATGATATGAGTATTACAAGAGTTGATCTACCATGAGATCGTAGAGGCTAAACCCTAGAAGCTAGCCTATGGTATGATTGTTGTTGTCCTACGGACTAAACCCTCCGGTTTATATAGACACCGGAGGGGGTAGGGTTACACAGAGTCGGTTAAAAGGGAGGAGATCTACATATCCGTATCGCCAAGCTTGCCTTCCACGCCAAGGAGAGTCCCATCCGGAGACGGGACGAAGTCTTCAATCTTGTATCTTCATAGTCCAACAGTCCGGCTAAAGTATATAGTCCGGCCGTCCGCGGACCCCCTAATCCAGGACTCCCTCAGTAGCCCCTGAACCAGGCTTCAATTACGAGGAGTCCGGCGCGCAGATTGTCTTCGGCATTGCAAGGCGGGTTCGTCCTCCGAATACTCCATAGAAGATCTTGAACACAAGAATAGTGTCAGGCTCTGCAAAACCAATTCCACATACCACCGTAGAGAGAAAAATACTTCCACAAATCTAATCTGCTGACAGGTTCGGCATCATGACATCATACCACGGCCCGGTCATTATTCGAACTGTTTTTCTTAACCAGCTACAGCACATATTGCGAGACGGTTTTCTTGGCACGTCTTGTCGAAGCAGAGATCGTGTCCCCTTATCACGAGATTCTCATCAATACGGATGTGGGTAACCCAACCGCGCCATCAATTACGGCGCTTGGGGAATAAGCGAGTTTTACCAGGCAGGTGGGGAGGCGCATAGTTTCCTCCGCCTTTATAAAGGGACAAGGATTCACCTTTTTCACCCACGCCCTCTTCCCCCTTGCTCATCCATTCTTGCGCACTCGAGCTTCCAGCACCCAAGTTTGCATTTTCTCCTCAATCCACTCCAAGCATGTCCGGAGCGGGAGGCAAGTGGATGGTCTCCTCCGTCACGGAGGAGGACATCAAAAAGCTACGGGGAGTCGGATATCTGGCCGTGGATATCGCACACCGGCTGCCAGATGAGGGGCAGATCATCCCAACTCCAGAACCCCATGAGAGAGTGGTTTTCCTTACCCACTTCATCCGCGGACTAGGATTTCCCCTCCACCCATTTGTCCGTGGTCTCATGTTTTACTACGGGCTGGATTTTCATGATCTGGCCCCCAATTTCATCCTCAACATCTTGGCGTTTATCATCGTGTGCGAGGCCTTCCTCCGCATCAAGCCCCACTTCGGCATGTGGCTGAAGACCTTCAATGTTAAACCGAAGGTGGTGGTCGGCCAGCAAGCGGAGTGCAGAGGTGCCATGGTGGGCAAAATGCCTAACGTCACCTGGCTAGAAGGCTCCTATGTGGAGACCATAAAGGGGTGGCAATCGGGGTGGTTCTACATCACCGAGCCGCGCGACCCCAACTGGATGGCGGCCCCCGAATTCAGATCCGGAATCCCCACGCAGATCACCTCCTGGAAAGAGAAGGGCCAGTCCTGGGGTTCATCGATGGAGCTGACCGGACTCCAGAAATGCATCAGAAACATGACAAGCAAGAAAATCAAGCTTGTCAACATGGTCCAGGTCATGCTCTTCCGCCGGATCTTCCCATGTCAACGACGGGCATTCAATTTGTGGCAGTTCGACCCGGCCGAGCACCAGACACTGCGAAGGCTCTTCGACACGACGCACAAGGACGTCTGGAAGGTGCTGTTCAAGGGTGCCGAGGTACCTCCTCCTCTTACCGAGGACCGTGGACTCAGCGCAAAGCGCCCTGCCAATCCGGTAAGTCTTTTATATCTCATAAAATGTTCATTTTCCCCAGTTTAACCATGCGCGGGGTCTAAGCCTCCACGCCATTTAACAGGACTGGGTAGAGACAGCAGAGCAGATCGATTGTCCAGCCCCCCTGCCCGAAGATCCAGCAGATGCTCTGCTGACGGAGATGCTGGTTCCGGCACCTTACGAGGTGCCAGTGAAGAAGGCCAAGAAGAAGGCCACGGGGACCCGGAAGGGTCTCCGGCGCAAGGTTATATCGGACTCATCGTCCGAAAACTCCGAGGCGCACTCCTCCCATGAAGACGAGGAGGAGGAAGAGGAAAGTTCTCCCCCCAGCCGGGGGAGACAAGAAAAGGAAGGCCGCCCCATCCGGGGAGGCCGAAGGGTCCAAGAAGGGAAGGACCCTCCTCCCGGACTGCTCCACGACGGCTGTCTATAGTGACGACGAGTGGTTGCCCAAGGACAAGCCCCTGGCGAAGTCGTAAGTATCCGGATACCACAGTAATTCATGGTATGTTTTATTGTACTGCCTCTCATCACGCCGAACATGCTTATGCAGTCTGTCCCGAGCCCGCATCGACGTATCTTCGTCGGATGATTCTTTGGGCCCGTCGGACCTGAACAGTGATTCTCTTCCTACCGCCTTCTCCCCCCGCCCTACGGACAACGCCGAGGTGTTGTCCCAAAGGGAACTGAACCAGGCGGAGACAGTTCCGGAGGCGCCTCAAGGCGACATTCCAGGCGCTGGGCACACGAGGGGCAAGACTCCCCCGGGCCCTAACGCCGGGGGCAGCAAGTCCAACCCCAAGCCGAATACGGCGCCGGAACCTCCAGTGGTTCCGGATTCTGTCAGGCAACCCCTCGCTAAGAGGGGCAAGCCTCCTGTGCCGGTGGCTTCTGTCCATCCAGAGGCACCGGACAACTTGCTGGAAGCGCTTCGCGGCGCTTCCATCGACGAAGAGCACCACACTATCATGAGTGCGGTGATCGAGAAGGTTCAGTCCGCCAAAAGCGGATTGACTGAAGCCTATGCCAGCCTCCTAACAGGCTTTCAAGTAAGTAATCAAATTATAAGAAAATATTGCCGCATAGACAGTAGCCCCTGATGCTCTGTTTGGCGTTCGCGAAGAAAGGCCGAACAGAGGATCAAATAATGACCGCATGAGTCTAATCAGAATATGTCTATGTGCATATGCAGGTTTCACTGCTGGCCGCTACCGCACGCACTGCGGAGGTTGCTGCACTGAAGCAGGACCTTGAACGGTCCAAGGAAGAGCTCGGCCTTATCAGGAGGCAGCTCGAAGAGAACAAAGGTAAGCAATACCCCGTCTGTATATTAAAAAGAAATTTGGTTGTAAAATAATAGGATCGCCATGAATGTTGCTAGGGGCCACGACCAAAGTGGCGACCCTACAGAAGGCGCTATCCGAGGCCGAACACAAAGCGGCCAAGGAGCGCATCGAGCGAGAAAAGCAAGAAGCCCGGGTGGGCGAGGTGCAGCAAGAGCTCCAGGCTCTCGCCAAAAAACACGAGTCCTTGGAGCTTGACTCTAAGACGTGAGAGTCCGAGCTTGCGAAGGCCCTCGAAAGCGCACAAAACGCCAAGGCCGAAGCCCAGAAGGCCCTCCAGGAAAATGAGGCGGTTAAGAAGATAGCAGCGGGTAAGGCATTCATTATGCAAAGCAAGCATGTGAAGGAAACTTTCCTTTTACTTACCCGAGTTCGGAGCTCTCCAGGAGCGTTCGCAGATCTTCCCCGCAGTGTGTTGGATGCCGCGGAGTTCTACCGGGCTCAGGAGGGGAGCTCGACGGAGAAGTTGTTCTGGTCTCAGTATACTGGGACCGAACACCCAATGCCCTTGAGCGACCAGCTGAAGCAACTGGTCGAGCTCCACAAGGCGGCCGAACAGGCCATGAAGGGTCTTATAGCCCGGATGTGGCCTGGCGAGCCCCTGCATGATAGCCACTTCGGTGTCGTGAGGCGGCTTGTGAACGCCTGCCCACGGCTTGAAGTCATAAAGCGTCCCGTCTGCATCAAGGGTGCGCGCAGGGCTTTTGCCCAAGCGAAGGTGCACTGGGCGAAGCTGGACGGCGTAAAGCTGGTGAAGGAGGGGCCGCCGGAAGGCAAGGAGCATCGCCACCCCGAAATGTATTATGACAGTGTCCTGAAGGGTTCCCGCCTTGTGGCGGAGGAATGTGCTAAGGATGTAATATTCGAATGAATGTACTCATGTGATTCTGTAATGTGAAACGAGTTCATTTGCGCTAGGTAGCGCTTGTGAATTTAAAATATTACCTTCTGTGCGGCCATTTACAAAATCTGAGAGTTGGCCAGTCTTCGGCTTCTGCCCCCATGTAACTAGTACTGAGATGTTCGGGATAAACCTGAGCACTCTTTATCCCAATTTTGGGTCCCTTGAGGGAGGTGTTCAGCACAACGAACCAGGCAATCGGACTATAAGGCTTTATCACTCTCACTTAGCCATAGAAGTCTACAATTTTAAATTTTGGCGAAGCCCCTAGTATTCGGAAGGCCGAATTTGGGGCGCTATATACGCCTAAGTTGGGCAAGGCCGACTCCTCGCCCGAAGCAGAAAAAGTCTTTAAGGACTTGAGACCTCTCGAACAGCGACCAGCTCTCGCCTCATCATGACAGTCAGTTTTCGGCTTTCTCTACTGAGGTGCTCGTCCGGAAGAACCGGGACACAATCGCAGTAGTTATCCCAGCGCTACCTTAGCCGATATGCGGAACATAAGGTACCAAAACATGGGAGCCGGGCAAACCCAACTATTGACCCAAGACATGATTCGGAGCTGATGCATATAATGCTATAAGTTCGGGGTGCCGCACTGTCGAAAGTGTTCGGACTTCTCACGCCATATTATGGGGTATGCTGAAGCCCCTGACGTACTAGTCGTACTAGAATGTACGGGTGCAATCTGTCGTAATTAAACAGACAAGAGAAAAAAAGGGTAATGCAATAATAGGTTAACGCTACGCATTGTTATTAAAGAGTACGTCAAAGCGTACAGATACAAGTAGTGCAATTAGCAAAAAATAGGACTATTTGACATGTCCTATCCAAGGGCAAGCTGCGTATGGGTATTTAAAACAGGTATTTCGATCGTTATCAGAGACCACCTGAGGATTCCCTTGCACGTCAGAGCTTCTTGCTTCCATGGTATTTTCTTCTCGTAGTGCGTCCAGTAATCAGACTGCCGAAAAGGGGTTCCAGAGAGTAAAGTCCTGAAAGAGAGAAAATGATAAAGGTATACAGCCCCTGGGATGGTTGAGCCGCATTGTGGGACGTGTCCTGGCCGTGCCTCCGCCTATGCCCATGGTATTTTTAGTGCGTGATTATGTACGCGCGGCGTAAATTTCGTCGCTTGATTGGGACTAGGACGGAGGTCGAATTGCTAGGCGAGCTCTGAACGTGCCAGGCGATCCTGTTGCAGGTTGACTCGCTTGAAGGTGTCCGGGGGCTTTATCGCCGAATTGGCGGTTTGCCTTAAAAGGATGCTTTGTGCTTCTGCTGTGAGGGCCGCAGTCTGCTCCTTCGTGCGGAGCGAGCGTTCTATGTTTCCATTGACTTTTATAACCCCCCGAGGTCCTAGCATCTTGAACTTGAGGTATGCATAATGCGGTACCGCATTGAATCTTGCAAATGCGGTTCGCCCGAGCAGTACGTGATAGCCACTGCGGAATGGGACGATATCGAAGATTAACTCCTCGCTTCGGAAGTTGTCCGGAGATCCGAAGAGCACTTCAAGTGTGATTGAGCCTGTGCAATGGGCCTCTACACCTGGGATGACACCTTTAAAGGTGGTTTTAGTGGGTTTGATCCTCGAGGGGTCTATACCCATTTTGCGCACTGTATCCTGATAGAGCAGGTTCAGGCTGCTGCCGCCGTCCATAAGGACTCGAGTGAGGTGAAATCCGTCAATGATGGGGTCGAGGACCAATGCGGCAGATCCGCCATGACGGATACTAGTGGGGTGGTCCCTGCGATCGAAGGTGATCGGACAAGAGGACCATGGGTTGAACTTTGGGGCGACTGGCTCCATCGCATAGACGTCCCTTAGTGCACGCTTACGTTCCCTCTTGGGAATGTGGGTTGCGTATATCATGTTCACCGTTTTCACTTGTGGGGGGAACCTCTTCTGTCCTCCCATGTTCGGCGGCCGGGGCTCCTCCTCGTCTTCGTTGTGCAGCCCCTTGTCCTTGTTTTCGGCATTCAACTTGTCGGCCTGCTTGAACACCCAGCATTCTCTGTTGGTGTGATTAGCTGGCTTATCGGGGGTGCCGTGAATTTGACACGGACGATCGAGTATGCGGTCCAACTGGACGGGCCCGGAGTACTTCTTTTGAACGGCTTTTTCCGCTGACCAGATTTAGAGCCACTGAATCCGGCATTGACTGCTGTATCTTCGGCGTTATCGTCGTTGCTGCGGCGCTTGTGTCTGTTACGATGTGGTCTGCCGTTAGTATCTTTGGTATCTGAAGTACCAGGATTCCTTGATGTGTTGTTGCTGCGAGCCAGCCAGCTATACGTCTCACAGGTCCCGCGTGTTGCCTCGGGCCTTGGTGTTTTTAGTTGTCTGGGGACGGGGTGCAGGCTGGACTTCGGGCTGATATGCCCCTCTGTCTCGGCCACGAGGTGGCTGTGTCAGCCGCATCATACGCTGGTGATGTGGGTTTTAATGCTTCCTCCTCGAGTTGGGGTAGCAACCTGCGCTTTGGGTAACTCTTGGAGGGGCGTTCGAGTTCGTATTCCTCGGCCGCAAGGACTTCGGTCCATCTATCCGCTAGCAGATCCTGATCAGCTCGAAGCTGTTGTTGCTTTTTCTTCAGGCTATTTGTTATGGCTATAAGCCGGCGCTTGAAGCGCTCCTGCTCGACGGGATCCTCAGGAACGATAAATTCTTCGTCACCGAGGCTCACCTCGTCTTTGGAGAGAGGCATGTAATTGTCATCCTCCGTTTCTCCGTCTGCTGCCTGTTCTGGAGGGCTAGCTTGTTCATCCTCCCGCTCTAGATCTGGCTGGAGGGGATTGTCGTCGTCTTCGGCACTATCCGGAGTGTTATTGTCTCTTGTGCCGGTATCGCTACTTTTGCTATGGCGGGACTTAGAGCGGCGCCGCTGACATCGGTGCTTGGGTTGCTTCTTGGAGGGGTCATCCTCCGCTGTCTTATCGCCATCGCCTTCTTTGGGGGTATCCACCATGTATATATCATATGATGAGGTGGCGGTCCAGCGCCCTGTGGGCGGCGGTTCCTGCTCGTCTCCTGCATCGTCGTCCATACCGTCGATGTCTTCGGAGCCGAAGTCGAGCATGTCGGTTAAATCGCCGACAGTGGCTACTAAGTGGGTGGTGGGTGGGGAGCGAATTTCTTCGTCGTCCGTATCCCATTCTGGCCGGACATAGTTCGGCCAAGGTTATCCTGACAAGGAGAGAGACCTTAATGAATATAGCACATCGCCAAAAGGCAAGTGCAGAAAGATATCCGCGGAGGTAAACTCCATGATCGGTGCCCAATCGGATTCGATAGGCACGGACGCAGGCGGCTCAGAGCCCGTGGCCGGGGACGAATCCAATGGTTCGGCGACACTTCTCTCGTAGGAGGTGAAGTCAGTATTCAGCTCTATCGCCACTGAGAGTGCGGCCTCCGTGGCGGGGTCTATCCACCCGTCCTCAGATGGCGCAATTTGTTCCGGATTGAGGGCCGGAGTAGTTGCAGGTGTGATCTCCCGAACATTGTCCGACGGCAGAGTTAAGTCATGCTCGTCGTGATTGTGCGGCGCACCTGACATGGGAACGAATCCGTCGAAGATCAAGTCTCCGCGGATGTCGGCATTATATTTCAAGTTTCCAAACCTGACCTGATGGCCAGGGGCATAGCTCTCGATCTGCTCCAGATGGGTCGCATCGTTGCCGATGATCGAAGGAGCCATCAAGCCTTACGGTGACGACACAGTGGAACTCTCAATGAAAGCACCAATGTCGGTGTAAAAACCGGCGGATCTCGGGTAGGGGTTCCCGAACTGTGCGTCTAAGGCGGATGGTAACAGGAGGCGGGGGACACGATGTTTACCCAGGTTCGGGCCCTCTCGATGGAGGTAATACCCTACTTCCTGCTTGATTGATCTTGATGATATGAGTATTACAAGAGTTGATCTACCACGAGATCGTAGAGGCTAAACCCTAGAAGCTAGCCTATGGTATGATTGTTGTTGTCCTACGGACTAAACCCTCCAGTTTATATAGACACCGGAGGGGGCTAGGGTTACACAGAGTCGGTTACAAGGGAGGAGATCTACATATCCGTATCGCCAAGCTTGCCTTCCACGCCAAGGAGAGTCCCATCCGGACACGAGACGAAGTCTTCAATCTTGTATCTTCATAGTCCAACAGTCCGGCTAAAGTATATAGTCCGGCCGTCCGAGGACCCCCTAATCTAGGACTCCCTCATCCTCCCCTTGTGCTCGGCGTTGAGCTTGCCTGCCTGCTTGAAGACCCAACAGTTTCTATTGGTATGATTAGCTGGCTTATCAGGGTGGCCGTGAATCTGACAAGGTCGGTCCAATATCCTATCAAGGGTGGATGGTCCTTCTTGGTTTGCCTTTAGAGGCTTCTTCCGTTAACTGGGTTTTGGATTGTTAAAACCGGCATTCACCACTGTGTCGCGTGATCCTTCATTGTGACTGCGACTGTTGTGTTCGGTTCGTCGTGGCTTACCGTTGCTGTCTCGGATTTCGGAAGTGCCCGGGTCGCTGGCGTTGTTGCCCGGGTCTAGGAGGAAGTCGATCATCAGGTGGCCCGGGTTCGCGCGGATCTTGAAGGTCGGTACAACTTGAAGTTGAAGCTCGCAGGAACTGAGGCGGCGGGCAGGACTGCCGCTCTCAAGCCCAGGTTAGACGAGGCGGAGAGGCGTGGGGAGGCCACGGCTGCCGCCTTGGCCACGGCGCAGGCGGACTTGGCCTCCGCCCGCGCCGAGCTGCTTCTGCTTCAGAAATGGGTTGAAGATGCCGAGGCCGTCGCTCGGCAAAACAAGGAGGGGGTGCTGGAGAGGCGGACGCTAGAGCGTGTTCACACTCCCATGCTTCAGGATCTTCGGAATAGTGCCAACACTGCCCTGGGCCATGTCTGTGATGCGAACGCCCCCATCCTCAGGTGAATGACTACGCCAGTCACCTCTTCTTCTTCAGTGATGTGGTGACATGCCTGGAGGCCCGATCAGACGAAGCTCGCAGGCTCGTGGAAGAGAGGAGCCGCGGCCTGCTCGAGTGTGCTTTCTCCCGTGTCTTCAGCCACCTCCTGAACGCCAACCCCAACTTCGACTTCGACGCCGCCATCGCCCCCGTGCCCAAGGTTGTTCAGGACGACCTGGCGCGGTGGGTAGAGGACAATGTGGACGCGTTGGTCAGGGCCTATACTTCAGAGGACGACACGGTGGTGGTCGCTGTAGACGGAGGCGACGTGGTCAATGATGGGGACGTCGGCGCTCATGACGGTGGCGGCGACGCCGATGATGGTGACTGCGACGCGAGCGGCGCATCCGAAGATGACGCGGAGGATGCGGCGAGCGACATATCTGGCTAATTACTGATCTCTTTACTGCTTCACCCTGTATGCAAAAACTCGGGCGTGGCCCCTTAAAGATTGTGAGAGCATTTTGGGAGAGGGAGCCCCTCATGTAAACAAATCATGATTTCTACTCCTTTATGTTGAACCGAGGGTGCGTTTTGGTCAATCACGAGTCTAACGGCAAGTTTTGCCGCTGCGGCTTACCTTAGCTGGGGCAGGCCCTGAATTGTACTGTAAGGTCGAGAGTTGCCACGGGGCTCGTGAAGGGTCTGCTGACTCGCCCGAGCGGGCCTCGCGAGGTTCTTGCGCCGATCGGCACGCGTGGCGCGTGTGCTGTGCCTTGCCCTGCTCGCGAGGGGCCCGCGAGGGGGAGGCGGTGAGCGTGAGCTCCAGAACAAGGCAAGAACCAGATGGCAAGAAATCGCTTGAACGAGAAAATTCACCCCCCGCACGCAATGACAAAAACTCGACTCCAACTTAAATCCAAATCCAGAAAGCAAGGCTACAGAAGAAGAGATCCAAAGCAAATGGCCACGTCCGGCGCCTAGTCTAGTCTTCTGGTCTTCAAGTCTTCTCACCAGCGTGGAGCTAAGGGCTTCCACTAGAAGTGGGAGGGAGCCCCAGGGCCTGAGGCCGGCACCCCTGAGACTCCGGGGCGTGTACAACCCCACATTATTACGTGAGAGTGTCACGGGCGGCGAGCTTCAAAGGCACTCGGCCTTCTTCACAAGAACCGGCCTTGCTTCATATCGCCAGACGGGGGCCCCGCCTTGCGCCACCCTCGACCACCTTTGAGCCGACCGGCAAACTGGACGACACAAAGGGGGGAAAGGGGACACCAACGGTGCCCCCGGCGACCACAGGTCCTCTGCAGGGGGAAGGCTCGCCGGCACCTCCCGGGCATAGGGCCTACCTCCGGATGTTGCTTGGCTTCGTGCGACGTGGGGAGGGGCCTTGCTCCTGGCTCCCTCCGCGCGGCCCCCAGCGTGCTTCCCCCGGCGGAAGGGATGCTGCTGTGCCGGGGTCGTCGATCGACGTCGTGACCTGATTCACTTGCAGCCCATGGTTAGCGTAAGCCTGCCCCTGAGAGGTTAGTGGTACCCTGAAGTTGTCGTTGCTGGCGCGATCGTCGCGGTTCTCCGTTGGTTCCTGGAAGGCTTCAACTTCTAGCGTCCCTTCTTCCCAATCCTCTCCGAGGAACGAGCCAGGGTCATCCTCTGGTGCGTACTCCTGGTCCATCATGCGGGGCACATAGGCTTCCGGGGCCGTCACCCCGAACACCTCGTCGTAGTGCCCCACACCCCATGTTGCCCGGTCCAACGTGGCGTCCTGAGGATGGTAACGCGGCATCCCACTGGGACCATGGGAGGCGACACTTGTACCCATGCTTGTCGTGGGCGGCATGGGGGCGGTGGAGCCCCCGGCGCCGCCGGCTGTGCTGGTGTTGACGAAGCCCCCAGGCGCACCCGATGGCGCGTGGTTGCGGCGAGGCCTGCCGTGAGACCCCGTAGTGGCCTGAGAAGAAAGCTGATAGCAGAAGGGCGGCGCTCCCGATGCCACCGCATCCAGCAGCTCGGCAACGCGCTCCAGCAGTGCATCCCGACCGCTCTCCATCAGCCGGCACTGCAGTAGCTCTCGCGCCACCGTGAGCGCTGCCCGCATGTTTTCCTGCTCCCATCGTGAGTGCGGCGCCGTTGCTGCGGCGTGGCTTGCCGCCCTTGCAGCGGCTCGTACTTGCCGTGGAGTGAGGGTAGAAGACGCCTGGCCATGCCACCCGCGCCCCGCTGCATTAGACGGTGTTCGCGCCGCCTGGGGCTTGGGGTCGAGGTCTTCATGGGCAGGTGACACCGCTCGGGCTGGCCAAGCTGCCCAGCGGTCAGAGTCTGGCCTTGGATTTCCGGACATCGGGGCATGGAGCGTCGGTGAATCGGTCGGCGAGGAAGAGGCTCTGGCGCATCCCTACCTGGCGCGCCAAATGTTGGATCTTGGGTTCCTGCAAAACCCTTAAGGTTCGAACTCTAGGGTGCGCGCAAAGTTCTTTCCCTCCTACCGATCCACGCCCTAGCTCGCTAAGATCTCGTAGACGAACTCGACGAACTCGCAACACAGAAAGACACGAGATTTATACTGGTTCCGGCCACCGTTGTGGTGTAATACCCTACTCGAGTGTGTGGTGGCTGATTTCCTCTTGAGCTGATGATGAACAGTACAAGGGGAAGAATGGCCTCCTAAGGTCGAGGTGTTCTTGTGCTCGGTGAACTTGTGTGGGCGAGGACTCGATGAACTATCTGATGCCCTCTGCCGTGGTGGCTAGTTCTACTTATATAGGCCCTGGTCCTCTTCCCAAATATTGAGGGGGAAGGGAGCCAACAACGGCGGGCAAATTTGAAAGGGGACAGCTAGTACAAGCTATCCTGACAAAAGTGGTCTTCGCCTGCAAAAGGCTTTGGTGGTGACGCCGTCTTGGGCTCCATGGTGACCTCCGTCTTGCCGTCCCGCTGGTCTTGGTCTCGTTGCACCGATATGGAAACCTTTGCCTGATGCCTCGGCACTCCGCGCCTGCGCTTGCTTCCTTAGCACCAAAGAGGAAACAAGGATGCTGCGTGCGCTGGCGCCCTCCTGGCACCAGCCTGGTGTCGGTCGTCATGGCTCACGTCACTAGAGCCTCGCAAGGTTTGCCCTGCCTTGATATCTCCGCTCCTTGTGAGCCTACCTGGAGAGGCCGCTCCTGAGGAGGTCTTGCGTCGTCCGCCTCGCGAGGCTTGGCCCCTCGCAATGGTCTTGAATGCCTTGTGATGAAGATGGGCCGTACGGGCCTGGCAGCAAAGCCACGCCGTGGGCCGCAGGCAGGCAAGTCTGGGGACCCCTGTTCCCAGAACGCCGACAAAGGCCTATGGGAAGAATTAATGATGTTCTTATTCTTGAAAATAGGAATTATGTGCCCATAGATTTTATTCTTCTTGATATTGATTGCAATCTGTCTTGTCCAATTATTCTTGGTAGACCGTTTTTACGCACTATCGCTGCCGTGATTGATATGAAAGAGGGCAATATTAAGTTCCAATTTCCTTTGAGGAAGGGTATGGAACAGTTTCCTAGAACAAGAATTAGGCCACCTTATGAATCAATCATGAGGGCATCTTATGGATCACAAGGGCATCTTATGAGTCAATCATGAGGGCATCTTATGAATCAATCATGAGGGCATCTTGACCAAAGATGACAAAACTTAGATCCTTGCTTCATGCCTAGCTAAGGGCGTAAAACTATAGCGCTTGTTGGGAGGCAACCCAATGAATAAAATTTATTTTTGCTTTTTGCTTTCTGTTCTTGAGTGTTAACACAATTATGATACTGTTATGATTGTGTTTTTTGTGTTTTAATTAGTGTTTGTGCCAAGTAGAACCAATATGATCTTCTTGGGTGATAGTTGTTTGATCTTGCTGAAAAAGACAGAAACTTTGCGCTCATGAAAACAATTCTCATTTTTTTTTATCAAAAAGAGCTTTTTGCCTGATTCTTTTTGCAGAAGATTAATATACAGATTACCCAGGTCGTCCTAGTTTTTCAGAATTTTTGGAGTTCTAGACATTTTCGAATTAGTCAGATTGCTACAGACTGTTCTGTTTTGACACATTCTGTTTTCTTTGCATTGTGTGCTTATTTTGATGGCTCTATGGTTTTCTTTGATGAGTATTTGCCATTGAAAAGTTTGAATACAGTAATATAATGCAAAAACAAAATATGAATTGGTTTGGTGTAGTACTTATAGTAGTGATTTGCTTTCTTTTACTAACGGATCTCACGAAAGTTTATTGAGTTTTGTGTGATTGAAGTTTCAAGTTTTGGGTTATGTTACTATGGATGAAGGAATAAAGGATAGAAGAGCCTAAGCTTAGGGATGCCCCAGCATCCCAAGCTATTATCAAAAAATGAGCAACCAACTAAGCTTGGGGATGCCCCCGAGTGGCATCCCCTCTTTCTTCTAACGACCATCGGTATTTTACTCGAAACTATATTTTTATTCGTCACTTGATATGTGTTTTGCTTGGAGCGTCTTGTATGATATGAGTCTTTGCATGTTTTATTTTCTGTTTTAAGTCCTGATCCCTTGCTGGACACACCCATTTGAGAGAGCAAAAATTATTTCATGACTTGTTAGAATTGCTCTCTATGCTTCACTTGAATTTTTATGAGCTATGGACTTGATCTAGTGCTTCACTTATATCTTTTTGAGCACGGTGTGCTTTATTATTTTTCAAGAAATTATCTCTTGCTTCACATAAATTATTTTGAGAGAAAGAAAAAAATTATGCTCGTGATCTTCACTTATATATGTTTGAGCTTGTGAAAAGCAACACATGAAAATTAGTCCCAAAGTGATAGATATCCAAGAAGGATATAATAAAAACTTTCATGAAGATCACTGGACAGAATAAACTTGATTCTTAGTAATAGTTTTGAGATATGATGATGTGATATGTGAGTTATGTTGATGAGTAATTATGCTTTAGTAAGAATATTGGTGTTAAGGTTTGTGATTCCCTATGCAAGTACGAAAGTCAATAGTCATGCAATGAAATTATATCCTACTTGTGGTGCATTATTCGGTGTTAATTATGCTTAATGCTTGCTTATGAGATTATTCGTTTCTCGGTTGGTCGCTTCTCAATCTTTTGCTAGCCTTCATTTTTCACTAAGTATGATCTCTACTTGTGCATCCAAAATCCTTTAAACCAGTTTTGCCACATGAGTCCACTATACCTAACTATATGCGGTATTCTTTTGCCGTTCTAAGAAATTTTGCATGTGCCATCTTTAATTTTCAAAATAAACTTCTCTTTTGTGTGTTTGTTTCGCTCGCGGAGCGGTGAGGGGTGGCTAATATTTTCCATGCTGGATGTGTTATTCTCAAGATGAGTGTTTATTCACTTGTCATTGCACGAGAGTAAGGCAAAGGTTTTAGGGATGCCCAGTCCCGAAATGAAAAATGAATTTACTTTATGTTGTCAAATAATAAATTCCTTGGAAAGTGTTTGTATGGAGGGCAACCGTGGATACGGCTAGCCATGGAAAGTGAAAGTGTGGTGGAAAAGGGAATAAACTTTATTTTCTGTTTGGGAACCGCCTATGATATATCTAGCATGGGAAGTGTTGGGAACTCTAAGTCGTCTTCGTTGGTGGGATGGATACACCTCCCAGAATGTTTTTATCTCTAGGTTTTTCGCTTTGAGCTCTGGCAGCTCTACAAATCCCTACTTCCCTCTGCGAAGGGCCTTTCTTTTACTTTGTGCAATTTTTATTTTGAATTTGAGTCTCCATCTTCTCTTACAAAAGCACCAACTAGGAGGCAATATGATCGTACTTAAGTATTGGGTGTAGCTAATATGCGATTGTGTTTCATGAATGGATCAATGGTTGAGCATGATGGGCTAGGGATAACTTATTTTAGCGTTGATATTTTGAAAGACATGGTTGCTTGTTGACATGCTTGAGTATTTAAATTATCATGTCAAAACTAGACTATTGCTTTGAATCACATAAAAGTCCAATTGTCCATGCTATAAAGAAAAGATATGATATGACATGTTAGGCAGCATTCCACATCAAAAATTCTGTTTTTATCACTTACCTACTCGAGGACGAGTAGGAGTTAAGCTTGGGGATGCTGATACGTCTCCAACGTATTTATAATTTTTGATTGTTCCATGCTGTTATATTATCAATCTTGGATGTTTTATAATCATTTTATAGTCATTTTATATCATTTTTTGGTACTAACCTATTGACATACTGCCAAGTGCCAGTTGCTGTTTTCTGCATGTTTTTTACATCGCAGGAAATCAACATCAGACGGAGTCCAAATGCAATGAAACTTCGCGGAGATTTTTTTGGACCAGAAGGAACATAATGGGCTCTGGCTGCGCCTGGGGGGTGCCCCGAGGGGGGCACAACAGGAGGCCCAGGTGCGCCTTGGTGGGTTGTGCCCACCTCGGGTGCCCCCCGGACCGCCTCTTTGCTCTATAAATACCCCAATATTCCAAAAACCCTAGGGGAGTCGAAGGAATATTCGTCCAGCCGCCGCAGAGTCCAGAACCACCAGATCCAATCTAGAAACCATCTTGGATGGGGTTCACCACCTCCATTGGTGCCTCTCCGATGCTGCGTGAGTAGTTCTTTGTAGACCTTCATGTCCATAGTGAGTAGCTAGATGGCTTCCTCTCTCTCACTGAATTCTCAATACAATGGTCTGTTGGAGATCCATATGATGTAACTCTTTTGCGGTGTGTTTGTTGGGATCGATGAACTTTGAGTTTATGATTAGATCTATCTTTTTATATCCATGAAAGTATTTGAGTTTCCTTGATCTCTTTTATGCATGATCTCTTATAGCCTTGTATTTCTTCTCCGATATTTGGGTTTTGTTTGGCCAACTTGATCTATTTATCTTGCAATGGGAAGAGGTGCTTTGTAGTGGGTTCGATCTTATGGTGCTTGATCCCAGTGACAGAAAGAGAAACGACACGTATGTATCGTTGCTACTAAGGATAAAACGATGGGGTCTATCTCTACATAGATAGATCTTGTCTACATCATGTCATCGTTCTTATTGCATTACTCCGTTTTCCATGAACTTAATACACTAGATGCATGCTGGATAGCGGTCGATGTGTGGGGTAATAGTAATATTTGCAGGCAGGAGTTGGTCTACAAATCTTGGACGTGATGCCTATATAATGATCATTGCCTGGATATCGTCTTGAGTATTTGAAGTTCTATCAATTTCCCAACAGTAATTTGATCACCCACTGCTTGCTATTTTTCTCGAGAAAAGCCACTAGTGAAATCTACGGCCCTCGGGTCTCTTTCTCATATATTTGCCTTTGCGGTCTACTTTTTCCTTGCATTTATTTTCAGATATATTAAACCAAAAATACAAAAATACTTTGCTGCACTTTATTTTATTTGCGATCTATTTATTCAATCTATTACAACTCTCTCCCGCCCACGCACCATTTCTAGCGCCGTTACCCGAAAGGGATTGACAACCCCTTTAACACGTCGGGTTGTGAGTGGTTGTTATTTGTGTGCAGGGGTTGTTTACGTTGTGTTGCTTGGTTCTCCTACTGGTTCGATAACCTTGGTTTCATATCTGAGGGAAATACCTACCGCCACTGTGCTGCATCATCCCTTCCTCTTTGGGGAAATACCGATGTAGCTTCAAGCGACATCAGTGGTTTGAGAGGTAATCATCGGTGAACTGCTTTGAAAAGTACTAAAAACAAAGATATGCATAAATTGCTGTTATAAATTTTGAAATGGCGCAAGGGGTAAAAACGAGGTAAAAGAGTTAGTACCATCCTATAGTTGACTGATGTCTTCTCAATTGTGCAAACAAAGATATTGCTGTTATTCGTCGCAAGTTTCTTCATCCTGACAATCTTTCTGAGTTTCTTGACTTGACTGATATTCATGGACATCTCATTTCCCCATATGCAAAATGGTTCGAACAGTGGGTCTAAGCCTCTGACAGCACGACCTACATGTGCAAGACCAAACTGTAAGAAACCTAAATATTAGAACGATTCCTGCAGCTGCACAATAATGTGCTATTAGCCAAAGGACCATGCTTGAATAATCCTCGATGGTAAACTGCAGAGTCTCCCATCGTTTCCCTGCAACACACATAAGGAAGATCTTGATCAGGTTAACTGAGAGTTGACATACTATCAGTAGAATATGTATTGAGTACAACCAAATTTGATTGGTGTCACATACATAACAATACAAAATTGTACCCACATCAAATGAAAATCAAATTGCAAAACTGAACCAAACAGTTAAATGGACAGTAGGCCAAACGAACCAAAATAGTTAACTGAGCATGACATTGCATAATAGAAACATGTACTAGAAGATAAGACTATTAACAAAACAAAGAATGCTTGAGAACAGTACTATGAAATGTAGCAATTGTTGGACCAAAGTGTTAACGGAACATTACATTTTAGAGGACCAAACTGTTAACTGAACATCAGATTGCATATTAACATTACAGAGGACAAATCACTAGAAGGCACTGGCGGTGGCCTCGAGAAAACAGCACGAACTGTATTTTAAAGTAGACAACCGCGTGGCGGTGTCGACGGTGTCCTCGAAGACTAGGTGCTCCTCCAAGATCTGGCGGTCGGCATGCATGGCAGCCATGGCAACCTCGTGCGCGCGTGCGGCCGCATGCTACTGAGCTCCATGTTATACTGCGTGCAAAATGGCTATGGGCGGCGCTTAATTGGAGGAGGGGGACAATGATTTCGGCGGAAGGTGTAGCACCGTCGGTCGGGGCATGTGGGATGGGAAAGGAGGAGGATGGTGTGGGTGGGGTGTGGATTGCCTAACCATATCGACGAGGCCGCGTAGCAAGAAGAAGGTTCGGCGGCGAGGAGGCCGTGCAGCAAGAAGACGGGTCGCTGGCGAGGAGGCGGTGCTACAAGAAGAAGGGTCGCCGGCGAGGAGGCGGTGCTGCAAGAAGAAGGGTAGCCAGCGAGGAGGCGGTGCTACAAGAAGAAGGGTCGCCGGTGAGGAGGCTGAGCTGCCAGTAAGCAGCAGTGAAGGTTTGAACTTGGAAAGCAAAGAGGAACAGTGGAAATGTGGCTTTTGGTGGGAAGGAGGGGGCGGGGAGATAGATATTTCCACGGTGGCAAAAAAATTTGCTCGGTGCCACGAGAAACTGGCGCACAAGTGTGGTTCAAGCGGGGGCGATGGACTGTAGGCGACGAAGCTTCCTGCATTAGCCAGACAAGACGGTGCGCCAAGATATTTTATATCGCATCCCACACGATTCTTTCTAGTAAGCTGTTTGTGGTATACCTGATTTTTTCATTATGTTTTGAAATACAAAATGGTGTTGTGGAGGGAAATGATGGTGTTTGAATTGCTAGAGCATTTACGTACAATGAACATGCAACTACTACATGAGTGTCGTGTTTAAATTTGGAATTATTCCTGGTTCATTTGGCATTTTTATGCATTAATTGAGTTTCTGGGCATTTAATGTGCATAATTCAAATTTGAACTACAAGCACATGCTCAAGTGCACCAAAGTTTGTTGAAAATCACATGTGTTTCTTTGGGTGAATTTATTGGTCCCATGCAAGAAATGGGAATGAAATTCAAACATTTGGGTGTCGTGGCTCGGCCGGAAATATTGAGAAACTTGGTTTTTTTAATTCCTGTAAATCCAAAACATGCCTGAAAATCATGAAACTTGGGATGGTGTCATGACATGGCACCAACATGCTGCGGTAAATTTTTTGGCCGAATTGGGAAAAGCTTTGGTGTAAACTTCTTGCAAACCGGAGCTTCCCTCAAGAAGGCTCGTGGTTCCGAGAGGGAACGTGTAACCTCTGTGTGCGAAACGACATACGTACACTGCCTTCTCCTGCCTTAATTTTTTTACACAGGCAGATTAGAACAAATAGAAGTATCGTGCTAAATTTTGGAATTATTCCGGGTTCATTTGGTCTTTTTTATACGTTAATTGAGTTTCTGGGCATTTAATGTGCATAATTCAAATTTGAACTACACGCACATGCTCCAATGCACCAAAGTTGGTTGAAAAATCAAATGTGTGTCCTTGGGTGAATTTCGAGGTCCCATGCAAGAACTGGGAATGAAATCCAAACATCATGGCGTCGTAGCTCGGCCGGAAAGATTGAGAAACCCGGTTTTTAATTTCCTGTAAATCCAAAACACGCGTGAAAATCATGAAACTTGGCATGGTGTCATGACATGGCACCAACATGCTGCGGTAAATTTTATGGCCGAATTGGGACAAGCTTTGGTGTAAGCTTCTTGCAAACCGGAGCTTCCCTCAAGAAGGCTCGTGGTTCCGAGAGGGAACGTTCACCTCCGTGTGCGAAACGACATACAGACACTGCCTTCTGCCGCCTTAATTTTTTTACACATGTAGATTAGACCAAATAGAAGTATCGTGCTAAATTTTGGAATTATTTTGGGTGCGTTTGGCCTTTTTTATACATTAATTGAGTTTCTAGGCATTTAATGAGCATAATTCAAATTTGAACTACAAGCACATGCTCCAGTGCACCAAAGTTGGTTGAAAAATCACATGTGTGTCCTTGGTTGAATTTCTAGGTCCCATGCAAGAAATGGGAATGAAATTCAAACATCTGGGCATCGTGGCTCGGCCAGAAATATTGAGAAACTTGGTTTTTTAATTTCCTGTAAATCCAAAACACGCCTGAAAATCATGAAACTTGGCATGGTGTCATGACATGGCACCAACATGCTGCGGTAATTTTTTTGGCCGAATTGGGACAAGTTTTGGTGTAAGCTTCTCGCAAACTGAAGCTTCGCTCAAGAAGGCTCGTGGTTCCGCGAGGGAACGTGTCACCTCCGTGTGCGAAACGACATACGTACACTGCCTTCTCCCGCCTTAATTTTTTTACACAGGAAGATTAGACCGAATAGAAGTATCATGCTAAATTTTGGAATTATTCCGGGTTCGTTTGGCCTTTTTATACATTAATTGAGTTTCTGGGCATTTAATGTGCATAATTCAAATTTGAACTACAAGCACATGCTCCAGTACACTGAACTTGGTTAAAAATCACATGTGTGTCCTTGGGTGAATTTCTAGGTCCCATGCAAGAAATGGGAATGAAATTCAAACATCTGGGCGTTGTGGCTCGGCCGGAAAGATTGAGAAACTTCTTTTTTAATTCCTTTAAATCCAAAACACGCCTGAAAATCATGAAACTTGGCATGGTGTCATGACATGGCACTAACATGCTGCGGTAATTTTTTTGGCCGAATTGGGACAAGCATTGGTGTAAGGTTCTTGCAAACCGGAGCTTCCCTCAAGAAGGCTCGTGGTTCCGAGAGGGAACGTTCACCTCCGTGTGCGAAACGACATACGTACACTGCCTTCTCCCACCTTAATTGTTTTTACACACGCAGATTAGACCAAATAGAAGTATCATGCTAAATTTTGGAATTATTCCGGGTTCGTTTGGCCTTTTTATACATTAATTGAGTTTCTGGGCATTTAATGTGCACAATTCAAATTTGAAGTACAAGCACATGCTCCAGTGCACCAAAGTTGGTTGAAGAATGACATGTGTGTCCTTGGTTGAATTTCTAGGTCCCATGTAAGAAATGGGAATGAAATTCAAACATCTGGGCATCGTGGCTCGGCCGGAAAGATTGAGAAACTTGGGTTTTTAATTTCCTCTAAATCCAAAACACGCCTGAAAATCATGAAACTTGGCATGGTGTCATGAGATGGCACCAACATGCTGCGGTCAATTTTTTGGCCGAATTGGGAGAAGCTTTGGTGTAAGCTTCTTGCAAACCGGAGCTTCCCTCAAGAAGGCTCGTGGTTCCGAGAGGGAACGTGTCACCTCCGTGTGTGAAACGACATACGTACACTGCCTTCTCCCGCCTTAATTTTCTTACACAGGCAGATTAGACCAAATAGAAGTATCGTGCTAAATTTTGGAATTATTTTGCGTTCATTTGGCCATTTATATACATTAATTGAGTTTCTGGGCATTTAATGTGCATAATTCAAACTTGAACTAAAAGCACATGCTCAAGTGCACTAAAGTTGATTGAAAAATCACATGTGTGTCGTTGGGGTGAATTTCTAGGTCCCATGCAAGAAATGGGAATGAAATTCAAACATATGAAGCATAGGGAATGACTTTCATTTTCGCTCTATCTTCTGCAGTGGTCTGGCATTCAGTCTGACTCAAGTTCACACCTTGTAACACAGGCAAGAACCCTTTCTTTAACTGATCCATTTTGAACTTCTTCTAAACTTTATCAAGGTATGTGCTTTGTGAATGTCCAATTAAGCGTCTTGATCTATCTCTATAAATCTTGATGCCCAATATATAAGCATCTTCACTGAGGTCTTTCATTGAAAAACTTTTATTCAAGTATCCTTTTATGCTATCCAGAAATTTTATATCATTTCCAATCAACAATATGTCATCCACATATAATATTAGAAATGCTACAGAGCTCCCACTCACTTTCTTGTAAATACAGGCTTCACCAAAAGTCTGTATAAAACCATATGCTTTGATCACCTCATCAAAGCGTCAATTCCAACTCCGAGATGCTTGCACCAGTCCATAAATGGATCTCTGGAGCTTGCACACTTTGTTAGCACCTTTAGTATTGACAAAACCTTTTGGTTGCATCATATACAACTCTTCTTTAAGAAATCCATTAAGGAATACAGTTTTGACGTCCATTGGCCAGATTTCATAATCATAAAATGCGGCAATTGCTAACATGATTCGGATAGACTTAAGCATTGCTACGAGTGAGAAAGTCTCATCGTAGTCAACTCCTTAAACTTGTCGAAAACCTTTTGCGACAAGTCGAGCTTTGTAAACATTAACATTACCATTAGCGTCAGTCTTCTTCTTGAAGATCCATTTAATCTCTATGGCTGGCCATCATCTGGCAAGTCAACCAAAGTCCACATTTGTTCTCATACAAGGATCCTATCTCAGATTTCATGGCCTCAAGCTATTTATCGGAATCTAGGCTCATCATTGCTTCTTCATAGTTCGTAGGTTCGTCATGGTCTAGTAACATGACTTCTAGAACAGGATTACCGTACCACTCTGGTGCGCAACGTGCTTTGGTTAACCTACGAGGTTCGGTAGTAACTTGATCTGAAGTTTCATGATCATTATCATTAGCTTCCTCTCTAGTTAGTGTAGGCATCACTGGAATGGTTTTCTGTGATGAGATACTTTCCAATTCGGGAGAAGGTACAATCACCTCATCAAGTTCTACTTTCCTCCCACTCACTTCTTTCGAGAGAAACTCCTTCCCTAGAAAGGATCCATTCTTAGCAACAAAGGTCTTGCCTTCGGGTCTGTGATAGAAGGTGTATCCAACAGTTTCTTTTGGGTATCCTATGAAGAAACACTTCTCTGATTTGGGTTCGAGCTTATCAGGCTGAAGCTTTTTCACATAAGCATCGCAACCCCAAACTTTAAGAAACGACAGCTTAGGTTTCTTGCCAAACCATAGTTCATACGGTGTCGTCTCAACGGATTTAGATGGTGCCCTATTTAAAGTGAATGTAGCTGTCTCTAATGCATAACCCCAAAATGATAGTGGGTAAATCGGTAAGAGACATCATAGATCGCACAATATCAAATAAAGTATGGTTACGACGTTCGGACACACCTTACGCTGTGGTGTTCCAGGTGGCATGAGTTGTGAAACTATTCTACATTGTTTTAAATGAAGGCCAAACTCGTAACTCAAATATTCGCCTCCGTGATCAGATCGTAGAAACTTTATTTTCTTGTTACGATGATTCTCCACTTCACTCTAAAATTCTTTGAACTTTTCAAATGTTTCAGACTTGTGTTTCATTAAGTAGATATACCCATATCTGCTCAAATCATCTGTGAAGGTCAGAAAATAACGATACCTACCGCGAGCCTCAACACTCATTGGACCGCATACATCGGTATGTACTATTTCCAATAAGTCAGTAGCTCACTCCATTGTTCCGGAGAACGGAGTTTTAGTCATCTTGCCCATGAGGCATGGTTCGCAAGCATCAAATGATTCATAATCAAGTGATTCCAAAAGCCCATCTGCATGGAGTTTCTTCATGCGCTTTACACCAATATGACCTAAACGGCAGTGCCACAAATATGTTGCACTATCATTATCAACTTTGCATCTTTTGGCATCAATATTATGAATATGTGTGTCACCACAATCGAGATTCAATAAAAATAGACCACCCTTCAAGGGTGCATTACCATAAAAGATATTACTTATATAAATAGAACAACCATTATTCTCTAATTTAAATGAATAACCATCTCGCATCAAACAAGATCTAGATATAATGTTCATGCTCAATGCTGGCACCAAATAACAATTATTCAGGTCTAAAACTAATCCCGAAGGTAGATGTAGAGGTAGCGTGCCGACGGCGATCACATCGACCTTGGAACCATTCCCGACGCGCATTGTCACCTTGTCCTTAGTCAATCTTCGTTTAATCCATAGCCCCTGTTTCGAGTTACAAATATGAGCAACCGAACCAGTATCAAATACCCAAGCGCTACTACGAGCATTAGTAAGGTACACATCAATAACATGTATACCAAATATACCTTTGTTTACTTTTCCATCCTTCTTATCCGCCAAATACTTGGGGCAGTTCAGCTTCAAGTGACCAGTCCCATTGCAGTAGAAGCACTCAGTTTCAGGCTTGGGTCCAGACTTGGGCTTCTTCTCCGGAGTGGCAACTTGCTTGCCATTCTTCTTGAAGTTCCCCTTATTTCCCTTGCCCTTTTTCTTGAAACTAGTGGTCTTGTTAACCATCAACACTTGATGCTCCTTCTTGATGTCTACCTCCACAGCTTTGAGCATAGCGAAGAGCTCGGGAATTGTCTTATCCATCCCTTGCATATTATAGTTCATCACGAAGCCTTTTTAGCTTGTTGGCAGTGATTGAAGAACTCTGTCAATAACACTATCATGTGGAAGATTAACTCCTAGCTGAGTCAAGTGGTTATGATATCCAGACATTCTGAGTATGTGTTCACTGATAGAACTGTTCTCCTCCATATTGTAGCTATAGAACTTGTTGGAGACTTCATATCTCTCAACTCGGGCATTTGCTTGAAATATTAACTTCAACTCCTGGAACATCTCATATGGTCCATGACGTTCAAAACGTCTTTGAAGTCCCGATTCTAAGCCGTAAAGCATGGCACTCATCAGATCGAGCTTGCCAGACGTTCATAACATCAGCATCTGCTCCTGTAGCAGGCCTTTCACCTAGCGGTGCATCAAGGACATAATTCTTCTGTGCAGCAAGTATAACCCTCAAGTTACGGACCCAGTCCATGTAGTTGCTACCATCATCTTTCAACCTAGCTTTTGATGGCTGCTAGAACTACGTCGGTATTTCCCCAAAGAGGAAGGGATGATGTAGCGCAGCAACGGTAGGTATTTCCCTCAGTGATGAGACCAAGGTTATCAAACCAGTAGGAGAACCACACAACACTACGTGATCGTCACCTGCACACAAATAACCAATACTCACAACCCGACGTATTAAAGGGGTTGGCAATCCTTTTCGGGTAACGGCGCCAGAAATTGGCAAACGGACGTGAGAAAGTTGTAATAAGTTGATAGATCGAACGCCAAATAGAATAAAGTGCAGCAAGGTATTTTTGTATTTTTGGTTTAATAGATCTGAAAATAAAAGCAAAGGAAAATAGATCGCAAAGGCAAATATAATAAAGAAGAGACCCAGGAGCCGTAGGTTTCACTGGTGGCTTCTCTCGAGAAAAATAGCAAACGGTGGGTAAACGAATTACTGCTGGGCAATTGATAGAACTTCAAATAATCATGACGATATCCAGGCAATGATCATTATATAGGCATCATGTCCAAGATTAGTAAACCGACTCCTGGCTGCATCTACTACTACTACTCCACACATCGACCGCTATCCAGCATGCATCTAGTGTATTAAGTTTATGGATAGCGGTCGATGTGTGGAGTAATAGTAGTAGATGCAGAATCGTTTCGGTCTACTTGACACGGACGTGATGCCTATATTCATGATCATTGCCTTAGATATCGTCATAACTTTGCGCTTTTCTATCAATTGCTCGGTAGTAATTTGTTCACCCACCGTATTATTTTATATCTTGAGAGAAGCCTCTAGTGAAACCTATGGCCCCAGGTCTATTTTCCATCATATAAGTTTCTATTTTCCATCATATGAGTTTCCAGTCTATAATTTTAGATTCTGATTTACTATTTTTGCAATCTTTTACTTTCTGTTCTATAAACCAAAAATACCAAAAATATTTACTTTACCGTTTATCTATCTCTATCAGATCTCACTTTTGCAAATAACCGTGAAGGGACTGACAACCCCTTTATCGCGTTGGGTGCAAGTTGTTGTTTGTTTGTGCAGGTATTCAGTGACTTGTGTGTTGTCTCCTACTGGATTGATACCTTGGTTCTCAAACTGAGGGAAATACTTATCTCTACTTTGCTGCATCACCCTTTCCTCTTCAGGGGAAAAACCATCGCAAGCTCAAGAAGTAGCAATCATGGCAGTTGCTATGATCAGTGCAATTGGGCAATGATCATAGCAATGCACAACTATATTCTGCCATGATCAATGCACCATTGCTATGATCAGTTCTATGGTGTTGTAGTCATAGCAACAATGCACTGATCATGGTAGAATGCATGTGGGCATTGCTATGATCAGTGCATCATTTCCTCCTGCACTAGTTACTTACTATCATCCACTGAACGCACAAGGTAGTGAAGATGGACAAGGACACTGCCGGTCGAGAGGCATGGTTGTCGCTGGTGCCGGGGGGGCAAGGACATCATCCCGGAAAACTAGTGGCTCAAGAGGGTGGACATGACGAGCAGGCTAGCCGAGATGAGCAAGCCGATGGGGATTAGCCGCATGCCTAAGTTGGCCACGAGTAGGGGGCACAGAAGCCACTCAGGTTCTATGTACCAATAATGGACATCGAAGACATTGCCATGCTTGTCATCCACGAGGTCTTCCATCTGGTGATGAAGAAATGGATCGTCCTAAAGTCTCCTTACGTCCTCTCGCTATCTGGAAACAAATGGTGTGAGTTCTAGATCCGGTTCCAGCTTCCACGAACATATGATGTTGGGGATGTTGGGGAAAGTAGCATGCAATTTCAAAAAATTTGCTTAGCTCATGCAAGATCTATCTAGGAGATGCATAGCAACGAGAGGGGGAGAGTGTGTCCACGTACCCTCGTAGACCCAAAGCAGAAGCGCTTGACAACGCGGTTGATGTAGTCGAACTTCTTCTCGTTCTGACCGATCAAGCACTGAACGTACGGCACCTCCGAGTTTTTCACACGTTCAGCTCGATGATGTCCCTCGAACTCTTGATCCAGCAAAGTATTGAGGTAGAGTTCCGGCAGCACGACGTCATGGTGATGGTGATGGTGAAGTGATCTGCGCAGGGCTTCGCCTAACCACTACGAAGATATGACCGGAGGTGTAATCTGTGGAGGAAGGCGCCGCACACGGCTAACAGATGTTGTTGTGTGTTCTAGGCGCCTCACCCCTCCTCATATATGTAGGTGGGAGGGAGAAGGATCAGCCATGGGGAGCGCCCCAAGTAGGCCGAATCCAACTTGGGGTTCCTCCCCAATTCGCCCCCTTCCTTATTCATCGGAGGGGAAAGGAAAGAGAGGGGGAGGGAAGGAAGGGGGAGGCCGAATCCTCACTACAGGAATCAGGAACTTTGCCGTCTGCCATGGCTGACGGCAAAGGCATGCTTGGCGGATGGCAAAGGCCACTACAAAAAAAATACACTTCCGTGATGATACGTGTTTGTCACAGTAGGTCGCGTTTTTTGTCATGCATGTACATCCATGACGATTTTATGACAGAATCAAGATAGTCATACCTGTGCTGTCATAGAAGTGTTCCATGACATTACCAAAATTATCATCACGGAAGTGTCCACTTCCATGACAATAAATCCCGCGTCATAGAAGTGCTTTCGTCAAGGGTGACCGACATGTGGCATCCACCGTAACGGCTCGCCGTTACGCTATCGGGTCCGGTTTTGGATCCGATAACCCGTTAATAGCCCGGACCAATGGGGATTTTCCACGTGTAAAATCATCATTGGCCGGAGGAAACACGTGTTGCCTCACCGTTGGGACAGATGGCATCCACTCAATGGACAGGAGGCGCCTATGATAGGTCAACACGTGGCACGGCCCAACAGTGGCCCATTCCGGTGAAAAAGGCCAGCCCAGTAAAAATTAGCAGGCCAGCCCATATAAGGCCTACCTGTGTCAGGTCCATTTAAGCCCACGGCCCATACAAGATGTGCCAATTCGTCCCGTCAACGGCTCATTAAAGATTTGACACCATTGCAGCCCATCGTCAGTTTGAGCCCGTTAACAGCCCGCTATATATTTGGGCTCAATATTGGCCCGATGAGATTTCGGCCTGTTAACGGCCCATTCAATGGATGGGCCAATTTTCACGATGTAAATCTTTCGGCCTTTTAGCGACCCATTTAAATGTTGGGCTATTTCCGGCCCGGTGTGTCTTTCAGCCTGTTGACGGCCCATAAATCAGTTGGGGCATTTGTAGTCGGACCTGAGTTTCGGCCTTTTAGCGACCCATTTAAGTGTTGGGCCAATTTCCGTCCCGGTGTGTCTTTCAGCCTGTTGACGGCCCATATATCAGTTGGGCCATTTGTAGTCGGACCTGAGTTTTGGCCTTTTAGCGACCCATTTAAGTGTTAGGCCAATTCCCGGCCTTGTGTGCCTTTCAGCCTGTTAACGGACTATAAATGAGTTGGGCCATTTGTAGTCGGACCTGAGTTTTGGCCTTTTAACGGCCGATGCCCTTCATGGTCCAATACCAGCCCAGTTTCTCTTTCGGCCTGCTAAAGGCCCAGAACACAGTTGGGCCATTTACAATACGACCTGACTTTCGGCCTCTTAGAGGCCCATGCTCTTCATGGTCTAGTACAAGCCCACTGTCTCTTTCGGCCCGCTAAAGGCCCACAGTATAGTTGGGCCATACGTAGCCTGAACTTAGTAACGGCCTGTTAACGGCCCGCGAAATCAATTGGGCCCACATGTTGCCCGCTTTGATGTCGGCCTGTTAACGACCCGGGAGTTAAGAGGGCTGACCATTAACTTTCAGCCTGGTAACAGCCCACTAACTTAATGGGCCCACTAAAGTTCGTACATGTCTTTAGGCCAAATTAGATAATTTGAGCCCATTACGACGAGCAATTATGCACAGGACCAAAACTGATCAAGCAAAGGTACGACATACAGGGAAAAACGTTGCACATCCAGCATATATTACAGGAAATTACATCCACTGGGCAATCAAATATTGATGCCAGTGCAAATAAATGAACAAAACCTAACGATCTACAACGTCACAATCTGCAACCTTAGCACGGATGACGCCCATAAGCATGCGGGCAAGTTCTTGCTGCTTTGCTACACTGTCTCTGAAAACATTGATCAGTTGTTGTGTTGCATGACTCTACACCTCTGATTCCTCCACCATTTCCATCATTCCTTCAGCCATTAATTGGTTCACAAACATACATTTTTTTCCGTTGCATTCGAGACAGAGGATACTGAACAGATTCAGATGGCGATTTTGGCAGGCTTGTATTATTGATAGTGGAGAGTGTCTCGACCACTGCATCATAACATAAATTAGGAGGGGAACCAAATATATTAATCATGAGTTATTGCCATATTACCTAGCCTAGATTTATTGGAAAGAAACAATGGGGTTGCCTTGCTATTTTCAGAGTTTATCTTCTTATCTTCAGAAGCCTGCACCAAATTAACACACTAGCATTGCTATCATGGCCAAGTCAAATAATAGGAAAGCAACATTGGCACAACGAACATTTGGGCAACTAGCCAACACCAAATTAACACAATATGGCACAGCTATCATCAGCCAGGTAAGGTAATACGAAAGCAACATTGACACAATGAATGAATGGGCAACCAGAGCAGCACTACAGTTCAGTAATGTGCATGATATGAGATAGTACACTCATGCAGCTTAGTATGCAAAACTACAAGGCAGTTTTCTTTACAAAAATCAACATTGGCGCCTTTAACATTTTTCTACAACTAATTTTAGATCAGATAAAGGTTGGATTCACGCTGATTAACAAAATACATGCTGATGTAAAAATATAGTGATATACAACAGGTACTTACATCAGCATTGGAGCACAGAGAATTCCCGCAAGATATTTTCCTCGAATACAATCCCAATGAAGGAAGTCTTCTATCATTTAACCTTATTTTCTAAAAGAGAGATGGGTAAGAAACATGTAGAAAATATGATCAGAATGTTATAAAATTTCATGATGCGAGCATACGCACACGCTTCTTAGAATGGAGTTGACATTCTTTTGCTGGACTGGAGCGGACTAGTTCTTTGGCCACTGGAATCTGCTTATTATCAGTGGGAGTTGGGTTTCTCTGTGCTAGAGCAGTAACTATGAAAAATGGAGTTGGTTTATTATCTCCTGGCATTTGGATATTTTGCAAAGACCTGGTTTGTAACCCTTCAGATTCTAACATAGTCGTCTTCCCCTTGCATGCCTTGTATAGAAGAATGGTGCTTCAATTATAAAACATGCTACAGCAGAGAGATGGAATAGGTACTGAAGAATAGAAAGGCATGACATATTGACATGTATTCCCTCCATCTGGAAAAAAATGGATGGGTCAAGGTGTATTTCAGTTCTAGATACATCCTTTTTTATCCATTTCGGCAACATGTAATCCGGACGGAGGGAGTATGGTGTAAGAGCTAGGGATACGACAGGACAACACAGTAAAAAACACTAGTTGAATGTAAAACTGTATGCTAGCGGAATACCCACAGAAAAAACTAAGGCAACATACACGTGTATGATTGGGAAACTAAGATGGCATTGCAACAGAGCACTAGAACAGCACTTCAATGTAAAAAAACATGGTATGGTAGACAGATGAAGTACATACTGATGAATAACAATGCATAAGATATTCAGAAGCATGATGTCCAAATTAAGCAGATGGCATTGCGATAGAGTAGAATGACAGTACTTGAATTTGAAAACATGTTTTCATGAATGAAATAGGTACTGAAAACAGGAAGGCATGACATATTTACATGCATATCAGCATGCTAAGCACTTGGCATTGCAACACAGTAGATACACTCCAGGACATTATATGCATGTTGTACCAATATCACGGGCCAAGTTAGAGCAAGGACCTTGTGGGGTGAAGAGGATTCAACATCTTTCTGCAAGTCTTCTGAAGAACTGCCTTTACATGTTCCATCATATTGGGTATCATTGACATCAAGTTCATTGGCCTTTACATTGCTCCGTGAGGTTCTTGTGGATATATCAGTGTGTGCAATTATATCTGACATGCATGGAAGACAACTAGTAGTTAGATTTACGTAATGAGTGCCTGTAGGAGACGGCATAAATAGTAGGACTGGGGTTAACTAGCAGCAACAGGTCTCAAAAACTAAAGGGAGAACATAGATGAAAGCTACAGAATATGTATCGTTTGTACTCGATATAACTAGATGGCACGCAAAAGTATTAAAGAACAACATAGGTAATACTAGATGTGGTATAATACTATAATCACCAGCCTGTGGGATAGCATTGGTTGATGGATGATAACTATGGAACAACGTTACCTAAAGAACAAGTATCTTAGCTGAACTATGGAACAGCGTTACCTGAACAATACCCGTAAGAGATCAGCATGAATATACAGTGAAATGTGATAATCTATTTTCCATGCTTAGATGAATAACAAAGCCATAAATGTTGCACACAAGTAAGATGAGGGTACAACCTATCTGGCCGCCATCCATAGGAGTGAGCATCATGTGCTGACTTGTCGATGGCCCTGCAGTTGTTGTGGCTGTCCATGTCGGGCACGCGCATTCGATGCAGGGAACTGTTGAGTAGGGACTATAGCTCCCTTCTGGTGTATGCTTCCCTTGTTGGAGCAGCTGCGGTGAGTCGGGAGACGGTGTGGCTGAAGATGCAGACAAGGCATAATGTTAAGAACGACACATCTCTTTGATCTGCAGAAATACACTAAGAGATCAACAGCAAGGTACAAGAGTGGTTACACGTCTGTTGACTGAAGACTAAATTGGGGTCACACGATTTTATTTTATTTTGGTACTGTCCGATCTACGCCGGATGGCTTGATGGCCGTCTTGTGCCTCCCGGCTGACACTGTTAGGAATCTTCCCCGAAGAGCCAGTGACCAATGGTAGAGCAGCCTGCCTCCGCCGTCCGTGGCCCCGGCCAAAACCCGGCACCCCGCCCCACCGCACTGCCATGGTTGCGTCGCCCCGTGCCAATCCACAAAGACTACCCGTCATCCAGATCCGGCGGCGACAGTACCTTCAATCCACGCAACTCTAAGATAGCCATCTAAGCGCTGCTTCCGCGGCGAACTTGCGGCCACGCACCCTTACGTTAGACACCAGCCAACCGGTAGCCTAGGAGCTCTGCTGCCTCGAGGGGTGCTACTTCCCATTGGGAATCGATTGGCCCAGAATAAAAATTCAGACAACTGACGCCTAAATAAAGTGATTTGAGATGAGGGTGCGAGCTATCTGGCCGCATGGTGAAGTAGGCAGGTCCAGCTGCCGAGTCGGTGAGGCCGGCGCGGTTGCGGTGGCGACTGGCGTAGGGAAAGAGCGATGTCGCGATGGTCGACGGCTACGGGGAAGCCGCACCGAGACTCTGGATGGATCTGAAGTTGGAGCTGCTCCGGCACCGTCAACAACAGCGGGGGTGAATCGGGCCCGGTACGGTTCACGCGGCCATCGTCGAGGCAGCTCCAGCAGCACGGAGTAAGAGGCACACGGCCCAGTGCACGACGGCAAATGGACATCGTCTCCGGCATTAGGGAGGAGGGCGGCTGTGAAATTGGTGCGGTGGGGGCGCCATGGAGGTTGGGCTGAGGTTTCGCGGCTCGGGAGAAGGGAGCTTCCGGGGAGAAGGTGATTTGGCGCCCACGAGGTATGAATGGGGGGAATTGGGAGGGGAGTGGAACCATGTTTTACAGACGCATTTGTCTGAAATGTGAGGGGGATTTACAATTCTACCCCTGCCTTTAGGCTTCTCGGCCTGGGTCTGTGTACTGAGGGTCGGGGATAGTAGAGTAACTTTGCTTCTCCCCAAATAGTGGGCGGGAGTGATTTCGGGCGAGGAGGGCGTGTTTTGAAATATAGTAGGCGCGAGCGATTTCGGGCGAGGAGAGCGTGTTTTGAAATTGTGGGCGCGAGCTATTTCGGGCGAGGAGAGCGTGTTTTGCCGACCATGGTTTATGAATTATTCGACACATGTCATTTCGGCCGAGGAGAAGGCGCGCTTGGATGAAGTTACGAACCTACCCTCGATGTACAACGGGCCAATTGATGCGTGTTCCACATAGGACGGTAATTTCGCGTCTCCCATTTATTTGCTCGGGGGAATTCCACCGAGCAGAGGATGTTTAACGGTTCGTTCAAAACTTGGGAGAACGAGCATCCACGTCTACCTTACCAAGTCGATTCGAATCAAAATTTAAAATATTAGCTTGCCACTTCTTTTTTAGATGGAGACATGATGCTCGGGAGTAATGTGTTTTTACATGCTCGTTGCTAGCAATTTCCTATATGACAAATAGTTGACCCACTCAAAAACGGGAATCAAACCCAAAATGAAATATCTCTATTCAATGAAATAGCTCGTTCACCAGGTCAAAATAGTGAACTAAATCCAAAATTGAACACCTCAATCGAGTAGCATGTTGTACAGTATTATAGTACTCCATGAGCATGTTGAAAGTCAAATTAATGAACTTGTTTGGTATACGCATATATCCGTTCATGTGTGGATTGCAGACAACATGTTCTCCAATTTAAATATTTGAATGCAAGTTTATATCGAAACATGGTTTATATCAGTCTTTGATGCATAAAACGCGACCTCCCCCTCTCCCGGACTCTCTCTCTCTCTCTCTCTCTCTCTCTCTCTCTCTCTCTCGCCGACAATCTTCAATTCTGTCGCACGCATCCAACACACAAACCTTGTTGGTCCCTCTCGCTTTCTCTCCATCTCTCTCTCTTTGTGTGTGTGTGTGGAGGGGGGGTCTTTCTAGTTCGCATGCATATATACTCCATCTATAGGTCTCTCTCGCACACTATGTATGATTCTCTAGTCCAAGCTAGATATCTTGGGTGCACTCACCGTACACACACAAATTCCTTGGCTCGTTGCCTGTAACTCTCTCACGCACCACTCTGTTGTCTCGGAGCTCTTCCCCCTCTCTCTCAAACTCTCCATCTACCTGGGTCACACATACACATGCATATCTCACTCGCACTCGATAGGCCCATCTAAAACTCTATCTCTCTCCCTCATTCTCTCTCCATCTCACACGCACACACACACAATCTCATGCCTAGCTAGCCAAGTATGATGGTCTCTCACTCAATTGTAGGCACACGCAGTCCCCCCTATATGTATATGACTAGCTAATCTTAGTCTCCATCACAAACATGTGCATGGTCTATCTCGATTTCTCTTGGGGCATCTTTCTTTCGCACACGCACCTCCCTCGATCTCCCACCCATATAGTCCCCTCACGATCTCGAGGGGATCTCTCTATCACAAACACACCTTCTCGCCCTCCCCATGCGTCCATGTTCTCCATGTGTCCCTCTCGACCTTTGTTCCTTGTTGACCAGACCTCTATTGGACATGTGCTATAGGGGTGTCTCTCTCCGTTGCAAACAATCGCACACTAGCTATCTTCGTGTATATCCCCGCCTTGCTTTTCTATATTGGAGATGCATGCGTGATATGTTCGCCTAAGAAACGAAAAAACACACTCTCTCTAATTTATCATTTGTTGTCACTTTCTCTTTCACACACATACTCTTTTTGCACACTTACTCATTCTCCTTCACATGCACTTGATCTCTCTCGACTTAGGCACTCTCCTCGGTCCATAGCCTATTGATTTATTGAAAAGTCAAACATCACAAAGTTTGACCATGTACGTGGAGAAAAACAATTACATCTAGAACGGCAAACATATACCATTAGATTCACCATGAGATGTAGTTTCGTATGATGTATCTTTGGTATTGTAGATATAAATAACATTTGCGTAAACCTGATCAAAGTTTCCAAAGTTTGACTTCTAAAAAATTTACATGCACTGCATTATCGAGCGGATGGAATATCTCTTTCCCCCTCTCAGCTATCTGACGCACCACTCAGCCTTATCGGGGCTCCTCAATCTCTCTCAAACTTTATATCTCCCTGGTTCACACATACACATGTCTCGCTCGCGCAATACATATAGAGCCATCCAACACTCTCCGCCCTTGTTCTCTCTCTATGTGACACGCACCCCCCTAATAAGTACCATAATCCCTCACTCCATCATAGGCGCAAGTACTCCCCCCTAAGTATGATTATCTATCACTAGCCATCAGGAACACACGTATTGTCTCCTTCCATCCATACGTCTATCTTGATATCCCTCGGGGTATCTTCTATCGCGCACACACCTTGTCACTCGATCTCCCACCCATGTAGTCCCATCACGATCTCCAGGGGATCTCTCTATGGCAAACATACACTCTCTCCTCCCCATGTCTGCATTTTCTCCGTACGTCTCTCTCAACCTCTCTCCCTTGTTTGTCAGACCCCTCTTGGCCATGTGCTAGGGGTCTTGCTCTCTCGGTTGCAAACAACCACACACTATCTCCTCACCTTGCTTCCGTTGTCGAAGATGCATGTGTGATATGTTTGCATAAGACACACACGATTTTTCTCTACTTTTATCGAGTGTTGTCCATGTCTCTTTCACACAAGCACACACACTTTTTTCACTCACTCTTTCTATTTCACTCTCTCTCTCTCTCTCGTTAGGGACTCTCTCACGTCCATAAGCATATGGATGTTTTGAAAAGTCAAACCTCAGAAAAGTTTGACCAGGTATATGTGGAGAAAAACATTTACATCTGGAACGATCATTAGATTCATCACAACATGTACTTACTTCGTACTATCATTTATCTTTGGTATTGTAGATATAAGTAATTTCTTTATAAACTTGGTCAAAGTTTCAAAAGTTTGACTTTTAAAAAAATGTTGGAACTACATTATCGAACGGAGGGAGTAGCTCTTTCTCTCTCTCTGCTATCTCTCACGGGCCTCCCCTCTCACTCGAACACTCTATACCGACGGATTATATGCTCACTGTGTCAGCGTATAGCTCCGCATATTGTTTAGTTGACCGGTCAACCAGTCCAAATGCTGCCTTGTCAGCTCGTGTTCTGTATCTTTGTGTGCTGGCCCATGTGGCAGTGGGTGAAAATAAGTAAACTAGAGGCCCATCTGACACGCGGTGAAGTAAACAAAGTTGAAACCACTCGGGGTAGCACCCCGCACGCAAGTAAATTGAGGGCGCATTGAGGACACACGTCTTCCGCATGAAGGACGCACTCGCGCACAATTCACCACTGCGCGGCGGCATGCATAGAAGGACGCACTCACGCACACCCAGCACACAACACACACCAGCACACGTGTACACCGGCGTCGCCGCTGGTTGAGATGGACGGCGAGGTAGCCAACAAGCGGAGGCGGCTCGAACCAAAACCGCATCCGGCGAGCCTGGACTTCATCAGCAGCCTCCCCGATGACATGCTGCTCGTCATCATCGGCCTCCTCCCCACCAAATCTGCCGTGCGGACCGCCCTGCTCTCCCAGCGGTGGCGCCCCCTGTGGCGTTGCGTCCCCCTCAACCTCACCATCGACAGCCGCCTCTGCGACGGGGATTGCAAACGCGTGGTCGTAGTCTCCAAGATCCTTTCATCGCACCCTGGGCCAGCCAGACACCTTGACATCCGCATGTTCAGTACCAACTGCAAGGTCCAACCCAAGTTCGATGAGTGGTTCCTATCCCCCGCCCTAGATTAGCTCGAGGAGCTCAGCTTTGAAGCTGGACGATGTCGCTCTCTACCGCTGTCCGCGCTTCGCCTCGCGCCACCTTCAGCTCCTGCTATCTTCCCCAGATTAATGTCGAGCCTGCCCTTCTTCTCCCTCAACTCAAGCAGCTCGACCTCTTCGACGTTGTCATCTCGAAGAAGGCTATGGAGCACCTGCTCCTCAGCCGTACTGCGCTCGAGTACCTTCATCTTGAGCATATCCACGAGTTCATTAGCCTCCACATCGCCTCGACGAATCTCCGATGGATTTATGTGTCTTGTTGGCCCTGCAACAAGACATCAATTGGGAAGAGATCACTCCAGCTGTTCCACGTTATGGTCATTGAGAATGCGCCTTTCCTTGAGAGATTGCTTGTATCGGATCTAGAAGGTCCAACAAAAATCAGGGTCATTAACGCGCCGAAATTGACAGTGTTAGTGCACTCGTCTGCCAAATTCTACGAACTCTTTATTGGATCTGTAATCGTTCAGGTACAGCACTCATCTTCTTCTCCGTCTTCTTGAAATTCACATTTTTTTAATATCTTCTTGATGTATTTACGACCGTCTTCCAGAAAATGATTCCCACAAGCTTGACCCAGTCTATGCACACAGTGAAGATCCTGGCAATAAAATCTATCGGCCCCAATCTGGATCAAGTTGTTGGATTCCTTACATGCTTTCCGTGCACGGAGAAGCTACTCATCGAGGTGAAACTTCTTTCCTATTAGTAAACGGTAATCACAACGTAGCTCAATTTTTTGTAATTTTCCCAAATTACGATGACAAGTGTAGTGTTCAAAACTGCATCTACGCACTGCACCGAAAGAAATGTTTTTAGTATTTTTTCTCACATGATCACCTGCATCTTTTTTTTGTTGTACTACTATAGTAGCCTAGGCTAGTCATAGTGGAAAGTAACTTAGACTACTCCAGTAACTCTATGGTTACCCTAAGAGCAAGTACTACCTCTGTCCTGGTTTACTCTTCCTATTTTGTAGTATCAAAATTTGACCATAGATTTAACTGACAAAATGTTAATGCATGTCACTAAGAACTATATCGTTGGATTCGTATTCGAACATAATTTCAAATGGTGTAATATTTAGTGACATGCATTGGCATTTTTTTACGTAAATCTATGGTCAAAATTTTATACTAAATAAGAGGTAGTACAAAAGTGGGCTATAACGGCCCTGCACTATGTAGGCCAAAACACGTGCCAAATTCACTTGTGATGCATTTGGCATCGATGCCCCTCCATTGCTCACCTAGTGTCCCAATCTGGATCACCTACTTTACTCCGGTGCCAAATTAACTCACGATATGAAAAAACACTTGCGTGGGACAGAGAGGATTGAGGCCATAAAAAACACTTGTTTGGGAGAGTGAGAGGCTGGTGTAGTTGGTTTGATTGATTTGTTTATACATGTGGGTCTGTGTGCACAGCGGTGCCAACTCTCTCACATCGCGAGAGCGGTGCCAAAATCTTTTGATTTGACATCGATGCGTATTATATGGCATACTTTTGCAAAATATGGCATCGGCCACATAGTGGAAGGCAACAAATGCCCAAGCTCTTCACGTACTCCTAGGTAAATGAGAGGAAAGAGAAAGAGAGAGAGACAGAGAGTGAAAAAATATCACTAGCCAGCCAACCCTATCGTATGAGCGAATGATATTGGTACCTCTTGATGACACGACAATCTTATACAGCCAGCTGCTCTAATATGTTCTCTTCTTTTGCAGATAAAAAAAGACCCGAAAGTGAAAAATATGCTGCACTATAACAATCTCATCGAATGCCTTGATCTCCATCTTATAGAAATTTATTTGATCGACTACCGAGGCAGCACATCAGAGGTTAAATTGGCCAGGTTCTTTGTTCTGGAGGCAAGTGTGCTCAAGGTAATGAGGTTTGGCGTTCTCTGGCGCAACAATGAATGGCGTGCTGATCACCGCAAGTGTCTAAGCCTAAATGACAAAGTCTCCGCAGAAGCTGAATTTGTTTTTGAAACATCAAGTGGCCAGAGACTCAAAAACTTATTTGACCATTAGTGACTTGTCAGGGCGGTGGATTTTAGTTTGTACGATAATGCTGCATCCACCTAAAGTAACGAAAGTTCTTACGTAAACTTCCTAGTAATTCCCTCTTCGTAGGTGCAGCATTACTCCTAACATTTGTAATATCAGTTTGAAACTTGTAATATTGCCGTGTCCTATTCTTGCGTTTTAAAAATCCTGCGAATCAAACAGTTCCTGAGTTGGTGATGATGTTGTGCCTGCCATCTTTCACCAATAGCCGTCGGATCTAGATCTGACGCATACAAACCAAACTTCTCCAGTTTTGCAAAAAGATGCCCGCACTTGTTCCCTATTGACAAACAACTCCTTGTCTCTCACAATCAGCCTTATCTCCTCCCCACCACATCTAGAAGGCCATGGAAAAATCTGGCGCGATGGCCGCTGCCAGCGCCGTCCAACCCCCAATCTTGGTGTTCCGTGCAATGCACGGGCATCTACGCACGGGAAATTATGTCGAACACGGCTAGTTGTAAGCAGGCTAGGTCTACAGCCATGATGATAGTGACTGCAGACGGTGAGGCTGACTATGGTATGCCGAACAAGGCGTCTATACTCAGGTGTCATCTCCGGCGTAGGGTCTTGTCACTTCACTGTGAGGAGCAGCACGTAATAATTTGACCAACGGGTAGTACAGTGCTACTACATTGGTAGTACTACTACTAGTACTAGCACCACCGTCTGGATTTAGTCGTACTACCACGTCCATCTGGATTTAGTATTTGACTAGCAATATCTAGTAATGCATGTCACAAAAAATGTACTACTCCCTCTGTAAATAAATACATGGCATATTTTTTATTCCTATCGTCGAGATAACTTAATGTCTTTTGCTACTTAATAGGATTACATGCAATGGACTAACCACTGCATGTGATGTTTGGTAGTCTCAAGTCATTGAAAGCATGCACAGCCCACATCTCTCATTGGTTGATATGTCCCGAAATAAGAAACGGGGAGGGAGTTAATGTACCGTGCCTAAGTGTTTTGGCATTATTTGGTTTTCGTAAGGTGACTTACACAACATTTTTGGTTACATGCATTAACATTTTATTAGTTAAATCAAAGGTCAAAACTTGGCGCAAAATGCAAAGGGGACCAATAAACCAGTAAACATCAAAGTTCTCTCGTTTGGCCCCAACTAGAGGTCCGGTGAGATGACTATACTACACCGGCACGGAGGGGGACGCAGCTTCATTGACTTACTGCACCTGCCTTCGGGTGTATGACACGTGGGCCTAACGGGTGGCTGGCCAACCTGTCATAAAGCCAAAGGCAAGTGCAGTAGAGGGGCGAGGAGTAGATGGCCAACAGGCACGTGAATTCAATGCAGTTTGCACTTATCATATAAAGGCTCCCGCCAGTCCAATCTACGAAATCCTACGCACCTACGCACCCAAGGGCAAGAGTGACCACTCCAATCGCAAGATCAATTGACTAGAAGCTAGACCCATGGAGGCGATGAGCGCGAGCATCAGTCGGCTGTGCCAGATGGTCCACACAACGCCGGCCTGCGGCCCGGCACCGAGGAACGTCTCCAGGTAGTGCTTGAGGCCGCCAGGGCGAGGGGCCGCTTGGACGATAGCTTCGTCTCCTTGTTCGACGAGGTCCTCATCGGCTTCCTCGATAAGTTCACCATCGTCAAGAAGCTCGCGGACGACCTTGACGTACGCCTCCAGCCCACGCGCCCAGGCTCTGCGATGCCTGCCACCCTGAATGGCCTCTATGGTGACCTCTTCGACACACTGGTGGCCCTGCGACTGCCCGCCGTCGCGCCGGAGAATGTCCCCCTCGAGGTCGCGCTCGCCACGCAGCGCCTGGCGCAGCAAGACACCATCGACATAATCACCCACGTCTACGCGCAAATAGTCCACAAGGACTACTACATGCAAGAGGAGGACCACAGGACGCTGGCCTTCTTGGACCGCAGGGCAACCTTGGACGGCATTGTTCAGAAGCACGTTGAGCTTGCCGCCAACGCCGCTGCTCCTCACACGTCGGTTGGTGACCCGGTGCACTAGGGCGTGAGGATGTCGTTGATGGATCCGTATGTATCTTTATCTTTCCATCAAATCCATGTAGTAGTATATGGTACTACTAGTAATTATCTTACCTTTCGCATCAACTTCATAATTTTCGTACATACTCCATGCAGGAACCGCGCCAGAACCAAACTTCTCATTACTCTGGGGAAAATCGTTATTTCTATCTATCGGTCGCGCCATGGAGCAGAACCAAATTTTACAAGTTACAAGTTCAAAAGGAAAAGCCTGCCGTGTTCGCGTCGCACCCCCACATGGTTGGTCCGGCACGCCACTCAAGGGGGAATGTGTGTTGTGTTGCATTTTCACTTACAAGTGGGACCGCAGTTGAGCAAACCGACTATCGGCAAACCCCCACCCCGCCCACCGCGCGATGGCTGAGAAAACAGGAGGGAGAAGAGATGGCTGTAGCACGGACTCCAAGAAAATTGGTGTCGGATGGGACTCGTGTGGGTGGCATGTGCCGTACTGCTAGACATGAATGCTAGTTATGGCCCATGCCACCCCACTATATTGAGGTGCTGGTTACGTAGAACAAATTTCCTAGAGTCCGTGCTCACCCCTCCTCTATCTCTCTTCTCAGCCAGCCAGCAGACGCGCGGAGCCCATCGTCTGTTTGCTCATATGCGGTCCCACATGTCAGTCAAAACGCAAGAGGACCCACTGAACCTGTACATCTTTCACCTCGACGTGTTGGTGATGAAAAAAATCCAATAAAGATCTTCGGTGGCCGCTTTTGGAGTTACTCAAGAGTAGTAAGATTCTATTTACAGTTTAACCCAAGATGCACATCACATGGCTTCAACTACCACTCTATTTTCTTGCATGACACGACCTGGATGCTGGATGTCCCACGTGTCGGCAAAAGGAGGAAGAACTCGACCAAATCTTCGGTTGTGCTCTCGGATTAGACTAGTTGTGCTAACTTAAAATTTTATTGTGTAGAATGGATGCAAGTTTTGGTATTGGGAAGAAGAGTACAATGATATATTGATAGAGCGCAATTTAGTAGATGTTCTAGCACTTTTAGCTAGCATAGAGGCTAGAGATGAGACTAGTGCACTTGTTGATAGAATAGAGGCTAGACACGTCTACTTCTTTACACTCGAAGAAGAAAGAAGCACGCAAGATCGAGCCTCCGCAGATCAACAATGAATGCATCGAGAAGGCACTCATCCAACTTACAGGAGCAGTTATGGAAGTTGGATATCTTCTAAAATGTATTCTTGTGGTTCTTGTTTTCTTTGGTCTTGCTTTTATAGTCAAAATTTTGGTGATGTATTTACATGTACCAAAAAATCAATGATGAAAAAAAGATATGTGGTTGCAAAGAAAAATGTACGCGGCCGGGATGCGTCCGCGCGTTCGGCGCACGGCCACCGCATCCGAGAAATGGCCCGGACACGACCCCATTGCCCTACCCAAACGGACAGAATCCAGGCAAAACGGAGGTCCGTTTGGGGTCATGCGTTGGAGTTGGCCTTACAAGTGGGACCGCAGTTGAGGAAACCGACTATCGGCAAACCCCCACCTCGTCCGCCGCGCGATGGCTGAGTTAGAGAAACGGCGAGGTTGAAGAGATTGCTATAGCACGGACTCCAAGAAATATGGGCCCTGTTTGGATCCATGGGTTAGAGTTAGTTTGGACTCAACTAACCCAAAATTATCCAAACAGAAGGGTTAGTTTGGGTTAGATGCATCTAACCCACCCAGGAGGTGCTTATTTGGGTTAGTTCTTCTCGGGACCACTAAAAAACACATTTTTCTCTCACTCTCCCTGCAGCAGATCCCTCCCCACTTTCTCGAAGCTTCTCGTCCTCTCCCTCCCTCCCTCTGGCACCGCCCGTGAAGGCGCCTCACCGTATCTGCGCTCCATCTAACCCTGCCATCCAAACACCTCTTTGGTTAGAGTTAGTTCAGGATTAGTTCTGGGTTTTATCTAACTCTAACCTCTAACTGAGTTAGAGTATCCAAACAGGGCCATGGTGTCAGATGGAAGTCGTGCTGGTGGCGTGTGCCGTACTCCTGGACGTGAATGCTTGTTCTGGCCCATGCCACCCTACTACTCCTACTACTTATAGTAGTAGTATCGAGGATTCGAGGTGCTGGTTACGTAGAGCAAACACATTAACATATGGCCCACCTCACACTGCGGCCAAATTTCCTGGCGTCTGTGCTAGGTTAAAAAGTGTTATTTGTGAGGATGGGTGGCTGGTCTCAAGTTTAAAACTTGTTGCATTATGTACGTAGACGTAGAGATAGTGCAGTATGTGAAGCTATTACAAATAGTGTACTATTGTTGATTGGCCTCATCCGATAACCTGTTGCAATGCATGTATAATTATGTATTCGGAAAATATATTTTTTGCCTCGTCGCAGCACACACTCAGAGAAGCGACTCGAAAGCCATTCATAAATTTAGTAAGTTTATCACAGGCATATCATTTTATTACATACAACAGGTCATCAACCCACAACGACAACGAGGATACATTATAAATACTAAAGTTTTCATCGCACAACAAATAACAAGCAATGAAATGAACTTCAACTCAACCAATCCTCGGCGTTGGAAATGCTTGCTTTGAACCACAAGTGATTCTCTAGGAAGGGCCAGCTATCGTCAATCTCGAGACCAACGCAGGACTGATCATCCAGGCTGAAGCGGCCTACTATACATGACCAGGGTAGGGAACCACCGCAATGTCTGACGTACAGATATAGTTGCTTCTGACAAATGGTAGTAGCGTTGTGTCAATAGCAGCTGGATCGCCTTTCACCATCATTGGATAGTTTTGTCCAAGGAAGAGCGAGTTTTCTCCAAGACTATCAATACTATACCAGGAAGAAGGTTTTGGCACTAGCACAGTAGTATCCATCCCGAATACCATGCAGCGGGTGTTGGAATAGGTCCGGAGAGTGCGACCAAGGGAGACAACACCTGCTTCCTTAGTAGTAACATCAGCAGTGGGTTGTATACAGACAAGAAGGGGTGATCCATCGGAAGTTGCCAGGTGCCACTGAGTATATGGGCCCTCCTCGTCCTCATGCTCGTGATCATCACCATCGTCATCTCCCCCTTGGTTATAAAAAATTTCAAGTATAGGTGGTGGAATGTTCACAGGACCTTGGAAACACAAGAAGAAGGTTAATTAGTAGAGAAGGGAAACTTGCTAACTCGCATGCATGTGGATGAAACAATTATAATTACGGTGGAAGACAAACGTACCGAAACTACGAGGATCCCATGCAAAAACAGTGCCACGAGTGGTGGGAGCAAACACAAGACCCTCGTATTGAATTGCATCACAGTACACATCCGTGTATAGAAACTAATTTTTGAGCAATATGCATCCAGTCGAACCACGAAGGACGGCAACAAGCTTGTCGAAGATAGCAACAACTTCATAGTTCTTGTAATTCCAAGAGCGGTTGGGAACTTGAAAAATTGCTATCTTCCGTAGACGACAGCCACCATGATCGTATTTGAACGTACGTAGATCATCTGTGTGCTCAACCTCAGGGCACTCTGAGATTTTTGGAAGTGGAATCCGCTGACGAGTGTACACATTCACAAGTTCCCACTCGCAATTGTACCCAATATAAACAACCCAATCTCCATTTGCACCAGCCCAGGCCTTACCCTTAAGCGATGGCATCTTGACATCACACGTATCATTATCAAGCGGCATCAACTTGCACAAGGCGAGGCCTCCGTCGTCTGCGCCCATGCGAACAGGCTTATAGCGAAGAAGATAAGGGAGATCAAACCGCTCCTGGACCCTTAGGTTCCTTGTAATGATGTTATTAGTTGAGTCGAGAATGGTCTTGAACGAACCTGCCATGCTAGCCGAGGTGATGATGTCACACTGATCAATGAGTTCCCCCACCACGTCATCTTTCAGATCAGGGCAAGAATAACGGGGTCGTTTCTGGCTTGTTCTCTCCATGGAGAAGACGATCGAACAATGGCAGAAGGAAGGGTGAAAGCAAATGGAGGAGGGAGGAAGAGCGTGCGACAGCAGTTCCAAATCGAGAGGGAAAGGCGAAGAGTCGGTGGACGGTTGCCAGTTTGCCACGGTACACGAAGAGGCGCCCCGGCCTACACGTCCTTTCGGAAATTGTACAAAAGGACTCGCCGTCGTCTCACTGACATGTTGGAACAGGACCACATGTCAACGAAACATGGTGTGTAATTTCTCGTGCAAAATGCAATCTGGCCACTTTGGCCCGAAGTGCCGCAGAGAAAATACAAACTACTCTACCACTACTCCACCTCTAGTACTAGTAGTATAAAAAAGATATATAGGCTGGAGCTTCAGAGCTTTCTTGCTAAGGGCTACCCACTTGCTTCTCACACTATCACCCTCTCTCCAGATCCAAAAAAGATGGCCTCTCTCTCCCTCCTCACCGGTGGTCAAAAATCCGCCGGGGAAGAAAAGGACGTGCAGTGTTGACGCACTCGTCGTCGGCGAGTGAGGTCACGCACTAACGACAAGGCCGTCCTCTTAGACCTAGCGCCCGCACGGGATGGCCTCCGTCCCCAAGCTCGCTGCCGTAGTGCATGCGGAGGACGACGACCACGAGCGAAGCCACTTCCTGCCGACCCTCAGGTATGCTACCTCTTTTCGAACCATACCCTTGTTCTATTGCCCCATCTGCCACGTCGCTGCTTGTGGATCTTTTTCCACTCCACCATCTTCCCAATTTCCTATCCTCTGCTCTACTGGTCACGCAGACGAAAACCTTAATTTGCACTATTAAAGGAAACCCTACTTCATGCAGACTAATCCATGTCTAGGTTGAATAAGGAAAGGAAGGGAGACTGTATTGTCCAAGAGAGTAGGCATTGAACCTGCATCTAGGTTGAAAAGGGGAAAATTAGTAGCTAAGGAACGAGTCTCGTGTCTCTTGGTTGAAGAAGGGTAGAAAGGCATGGCAACGCAATAGAGAATGACCAGGTCGATTGGTTTGTTGTCCTCACATAGGAAAAAGGTGGCTAAAGAGAACAAAAATGGGACGTAATCCACATATGCTGCCTGGATATTTGTTGCTCTGGGCAACCATACCTCCCTCACCACTCTATGCGTCCATGGAGGTACATCGTACTAGTGCGCCCACTGTCCGAATGGGCCTAGCATGTCCCTTAAACCAAACACATCCTTATTGTCACTTTTTTGCTGTTAGTATAACGCCAGCAGTCAAGTCAAGCAATGCTACCGCTAAAGTGATGCCACATTTAACTAATGTCGCACTCAGTCTAATGCCACCGATAAATTTAAGCAATGCCATTTAATGTCACTGGATTATTTCAGGGTTAGCTGTTGATTGTGGATGTATTAAAGATTTTTCAGCTAAGGCATTCTAATGTTGTTGCACAGCCAGTATACCAACAATGAAACTTGTTACTACCTTCAGATTTTTGCATTGTTAATGCTTATAGATTACATACCTCACTTTCATGAGACAAGTTAATTTTTTTTGTACGGTGTCACCAAAATGCCAAGGCGCTGATGTCATTTTATTTTGGTTAAACTGCACAAAAAATTATGAAGACAAGAGGAAAGGTCAAGAGTGGGCACCTCCTCCTCCGATTGTTCTCTTGATTCGTTCGTTCAAGTTTTTATGTTTGATCGATTATCAAGATTGGGATAGCAATTTTTAAGGTCCCTCCGAGCTCGAAATGATATTTACCTTGGAGGTACATGGTTTGCAATTTTTTTATACTGTCATTAGTTAATAATGCTAGTTACCTTCAGACTTTTGTATTTGGTTTAATGCTCATGCACAGCTAGTATACCAATGCTGAAACTTGTTACCTTTACATTTTGTATTGTTAATTCTTATAGAAATCTTCCAGTGCTAGAGTTTATTGAAATCTGTTCAGTAAAACCATTGTACTGTACCCTGTAATAAAATAACTACTCTACTGTTGCACTAGCCACTGGATTAGTGTATATTTGTAGTATTCGAATGGTGATGCATTAGCGTATGGACATAAATAAAGTGTGGCAAGCTTTCCCATATATGTGCTCAAGAAAAGTACTACCTGTTTTTCTAAATACTAGACGTTTGGGTACTTTAAATTGAACCGCGAAAACGTCTTATATTAAGGAACAGAGGGTGTAGAGTTCACTCAACTTATCCCGGTAAAGCTAGTCACACCTTTGTTAAAATTAATGTTCATTATGTTATCGGAGGAGGTCTGTATGTTTGTCTCTAATGCCTATCGACTACATACCTGACATCATGATGTAATGTTAAGTCATTTCCTTTTGTACAGTGTCACTGAATTGTCAAGGCGGTGATGGCATTTTATTTTAGTTGAACTGCACAAAATATGCTTAAAAGAAGAGGAAAGGTCAGGAATCGATCATTCTTTCAGAAAGAACTATCTATGCCTTTCTGACATCAGGCGTTGTTGCCTTATTTATTCCTTCAAACAGGTGGTTAGAAACAGTCTTGCTACCTTTTCCCATTAAGAAATTGGAATGCTTATATTTGTGAGTCTATGCTTCAACTAGTGCCAAAAGTAATCACACTTTCAATATCTATGCAAACAGGGATGCTCGATTTTAGTGGAACTGCACAAAAAGTCCAACTGGTTCAACATTAGGAGCATGTTTTCTTCCAAACCTTTATATCCAATTGGTGGCACTATGAGTTGTTCATTACGAAGGTACATGGTTTGCTACTATCTTGCTACTCTTTTTGTACTGTCATTAGATAGTAATACTAGTGGTTTGCATGTGAATTTATTGGCAGGGTGGACCTACATTGGAGGTGCAGGACAGGATTCAATGATTGGATGCTCAATTTCGGTTGTATCGATTTCACCTCTTCCATCACTACGAACATGGATATCCTTGGTCTGATGAAGAATAGGCACTATATTTCTGCTCTGAACCAGCAAATCAATTCAGTATGAAATTGTCCAGGGCAAAACATGACTGTACGAAATTATCCAATGCAAAACATGACAGATGTTAAGCGGAAGAGTCATGTTTAAACCGAAAATACAAGGTGGGGTATATGTTTACTAGCTGCTTGATATTTGTGCAGACAGAGATGTCTGCCCGTTGATATTGGCAAACACACAAAGTGACCGCAATCTTGGTTGAACTGCACAAGAGAATAGTATAGTCACTGCATGCAGTGCCATTTGAAAATAGACACAAAAAGATTGGATAGTCACTTCATGGACTGCAGAAAAGTAGTACTGTACTATTTATTGGCCAACACTAGGTGCTTCATTGCTTTGGTGTTATTATACAATGGGCATCATTTTTCCTAAGTTGAAGTTTGTATTCCGAAAATAGTCTCGCCGTGCGATCGAGAGAAGACCAAATCATATTGCAGTGGATGTTCCTCCATCATGTGTGGTTCATTCTCATGGTTCAAGCTGTTGGTGAAACCACTTACGTTTGCAAGAGGAATTGTAGACTTCACAAACAAATTTGTCTTTCAGTCTGTACTGAATGTTGGCCAAGAGAAGCATCCATGTTAGTAGGAAGAACATATGTTTTTTCTAGATCTTTGCTTTTGGAGCTACATATTTGTATATGGTCTGTGAATCATTGAGATGCATTAACATGTTGATCTTATGTATGGGAATCGTACTAGTTGGTTTTGAATTTGGGCTACTAATGTGAACATATTACAATGCCAGGCCTGTGAGTCTCGTGTGAACATTTTGAACGGATCGGCTCTTACTGCTGTGCACAACATGATCCTTATTTCTGTGTTCTCAGTGCTTACAAGTTAATAACAGTTCCTTATTTTTGTTCGCTCAGTGTTTACAAGTTATTGATCGATCACTAGCTAGCCTACTAATGCGCTCCTGGTGGTTTTAGTTTTGACGCAAGATCCGAAGTGGTAGTTTTTTGAATAAAAATGCCTACCTCTGAAGAAACTGACAAGCTGCTCTCAAGAAAATGCCATGCGAATCTGAAGAAACTGCCAGCAAAAACGTTCGCAAATGCCTTATCTCCCAACAAACATTCATCAGCTAATGCGATCGTACACGTACACCATCCGACATACTCGATCCTACACGTACACTATCCGACCTACTCGATCCTACACGGATAAATAGCAGATCACGCATGTACTACCTCCTTTCTGGTTTGCAGGGCTCAATTCAAAAAACGACCTACTTGATCCTACATGAATAAATAGCGGATCACGCACGTACTACCCCCTTTCCGGTTTGCAGGGCTTAATTCAAAAATATAACCAACAGAGGTAGATGATGAGTGGTGGAATCATTTTTGACAAGGAGGGTGTACCTCATCTCGATGATTCGAGTGCACTCGTTTGACCGTCATGCCGGCGTGCGACCCAGCACGGACGGGACGCACCACTGACGGGACGGGACGTCACAGTCATAATTTGAGTTTTTCTAGTTTTCCACGGCAAGCTGGCGCGCTAAGCCATGCCTGCTTATGCATTGAATTCTGATGACCGCGATGACCGTCGCGTTTCCCGCGACACGCTAGTTCGCCTACCTTCTGCCTATAATTACTGTTTCCCGGGCTTCTCCGGTGGCACCATCATCCAACTCGCCTTATCCTCATAAGCCCCCACCGGCCCGACGTCGCTCGCCACTTATCCTCGCTCTCGCCACGTCCGCCATGCCCCCGCCCGTCCGCGATAGGCGACACCGGAGGCAGTCACCGCTGGAACTAGTGTTCGGTTTTTCACCGGAAGCCAGACGGAGGGAAGAGGCATTCTATCGGTCTTTAGATGGCAATGCGGAGTATGAGGAGTTGTTGGAGCGCGACCGCCTGGCGAGGAGCAGCGTATTGCCGATTTGCACTGCCAGCGAGACATGGAGCAGCAGCGCACCGACACTCTGAGTCGCGAGCAGAGCGCCGAAATTGGGCCGACTACGTGGAGGCCGGCGCCCGGCAAATAGCCCTGGAGGTTGTCGGGCACGCACGCGTTCGCGACGCTGATTTTTACTACCAGATCGCCAAGTGGGTTTCCCGCTCAGATGCCGAAGCTTCGGTGGACCACGCCGGCATGGAAAGGGCCAACGCGCGCGAGCAACGCACCCTATCGCACCTCTGGCAAGTCCGAGGCGAGGCGGAGGATGCTGGTGCCGGGGTTTAGCGTGTACCGCAGATGGCAGCCGGCATCGTCTAGTTAGCTAAGAGTAAGTTAGTACTTGTATGCTACTAGAGTATTAGTGGGAGTAGATAGTTAACTTGGCTATGATGGTTGTCAACGTGGAAGTTCAGTACTCTATATGTGGATCAGACCTATTACTTTGCTCTGAGTGTTGAACTTTCCGTTTGAACGTATGGAATGGGTTGTTATTTTTTTAAATGGGTTGTATTTGTCCTCCACGGGTTTAGAGGCTGACTTGTGGGCCTACCAAGTTGACGTGTACACAATCAGGAGATGATTCTACATGGAGAGGATGACAGCAGGGACCCGCCAAGGTCATGGCAGTACGCAAGCAAGTGCCTCCTTATTTCAAGCCAATAAAAAATGGCTCCTCCTAATGGATTTCTGACATCTGGGTCCCATGCCATTGTCAACGTAGTCAATAAACGAGAGAATTTCACAACGAGCGGCTGACACCAGGGACCCAGCAGCTCGCCCAGTTATTTTTGTTTTGGGTTAATTTGATAAATGCCACTCCAAATCTGGTGTTCCTGAGAAATGCCACTGCAATTTCCAAACTTTGAAAAATGCCATTTCATGCCATTTCCAGTGGCATTTTTCGAAGTCTGGAGTGGCGTTTTTCAAAGTTTGCAAATTGCAGTGGCGTTTTCCAAAGTTTCCAAAAATTGCAGTGGCATTTTTCAAAGTTTAGAAATTGCAGTGGCATTTTTATGAATCGCCATAATTGCAGTGGCATTTATCTAATTTGTTTTTGAGACGAAAGCAGGGTGTCAACTGGGCTGTGCGGGGCACTCTGGCCTGTCTAGACAGCCTTCTCTTTTATGTTTACCACAGACCAGCCCAGTAGTTTTTTTTCTTTCTGAAAATGGCTAGCCCAGTTTTTTTGTGATTTGCCAAGTAAGTCGCTTTGTCAGGCCTGTTGGGCTGCAAATCTTTCAAGACGAGGAGAGCTTCATTCGGCTGGCCGAGAAAATGGCCTATCAGTAATGAGAAATGGGTTGTACATTTTTAAAACACATCAAACCGACAATTAGTTTCAAATTTCTTTTTTTCATTTCGAGATTTTAAATTGCATTGATTTTTATGCGTGGAAAATTTGTTGGATTTTATATTGATATACATTTATTTTTAAAATCAGTTTGAATGTGACTCGAAATTTCGGGATTAAAAACAGTTCGGACCGCACCGAAATATGCAAAATTTCGTATAATTTTTTAACCGTGGCCACAATATGGGCTGTAATGCTAACAAAAAGAATATGAGCTCCAAAAAACCTTAAGAATTAGCAAATGGGCTGTAAATTATTAGAAATAATGGCAGATGGGTTGTATGCTATTTTCCACAGATTTGAATCTTTCCTAAAAAAAAGGTTGACGCACAAGCAGTGACTGTTGGATGTCCATCCAATGGCCATCGTGCTTCTTCAATCTCTGCACTTCCTACTCCAGCCGCTCAAACAAGCGCCGGCGGGACTGCCTGCTCCCTCCTCTCCGCAGCCGGCTCAGCTGCCGCGCAGGCCACACCGCCCCACCATACTCCCATCGCTGGCCTAGCCATCCCTCTACTCACCCACACCTGCTGTTATTCTCCGGTGACGGCAGACGAACCAGTAAACCCTCGTACAGTCGTACTCCCCTCCGCCTGGGAAACAACTGTCGAGTCTTCCCTGGCTCCGTGTCGTTCCCTTCCTAGGCCTCGCCGTCGTCCACCGCCCTGGTGCTCTCGGCGCGGCCTGGTCAACGTGGTTAACGACCGACATGCATCTGAAGTGGACTGTACGTGGAGAGGCTGACAGCTGGGTACACGGCCGCACGCAAGGAAATGCCTCCTTATTACGCGCAAAATAATGATTCCTCCACCTGACATCTGGGACCCACCGAAAGGGCCTCTGTATTTCGTGAAAAAAACGTTACCGCCGCTGACAACTCGGACCCACCAGCTATATCTTCGCACGCAAGGAAGTGCCTCCTTATTACGCACAAAAAACGAATACTCCACCTGCTAGCTGGGACCTAGTATAGTGGGGGCTGACTTGTGGGCCTACTAAGTTGACGGGGACGGAGGGCTTTGTCAACTTAGTCAATATGCACGATTCTAGCTCCAGTGACCGTATGATGTCCATCCAACGGCCGTAGTGCTTCTTCAACCTCTGGTCTTCTTGCTCCAGCCGCCCAAACCAGCGCCGGTCGTGCCTCGTGCTCCTGCCTCCCGTGGCCGGCTGCGATGCCGCGGATGCCTCAACGCCCCCTACTACTCCCACCGCTGGCCAGGCCATCCCTCTACTCACCCACACCCCCTATTATTCTGCGGCGATGGCAGCCTCACACCACAGCCGAACCAGTGAACCCTCGCTCTGCATGGGCATCCACTACCGCGTCTTCCCCGGCTCCGCGTCATCCCCTTCCTAGGCCTCGCCGTCGTCCACCGCCTTGGTGCTCTCGGCGCGGCGTGGTCAACGACCGACTTCCATCGGAAGAGTGCTATACGTGGAGAGGCTGACAGCTGGGTCCACGGCAGCCGCAAGGAAGTGCCTCCTTATTACGTGCAAAATAATTATTCCTACACCTGACAGCGGGGACCCACCGGACGGGGCACCGTATTTCATGAAAAAAATGTTTCCCCCTGACTGCTGGGACCCACCAGCTACATCTTCACACGCAAGGAAGTGCGTCCGGGCAAAAAAACGATTCGCCGCCCTGACTGCTGGGACCCACCAGCTATATCTTCGCATGCAAGGAAGTGTGTGACAGTCGGGACCCACCTGGTCGAAGTGTACGTAGTGTTGTCATTCTGGTCGCGAACGTGTACGTACATACTGGTCAATGTAGAGGGGCGCACGTGTCGTAGTAGAGGCGCGCACGTGTCATAGTAGAGGCGCGCACGTAGCATGTACACATACGTACAGCGGCCAGGGTGCAAGAAAGAAAATACGGCCACATACGTACATACGGGCGGGGTCTCGAACGCCTACTCGCGCATACGTATGGCCAGGGCTCGTGTACATGGCTGGGTCGGAACGGAGAAACAGCGTCGTCGTCGTGTTCATGGGGAGCCAACCGGCTGTGTCGGAACGGAATGCGTCGTCGTGTTCATCGGGAGGGCTTGGACAGAACAACCGATGGAAACGAGGCATGGCGTACCGTAGAACGGAGGAAACAGCCTTGTGTTCGACCGGCCATGTTCGAAACGGGATCATGTTCATTGGGAGGGGTCTGGCGTACCGCAAAACGGAGGAAACAGGCTTGTGTTGGACCTCCTACGATCGAAATGGGGTCCTGTTGATCAGGAGGGGTGTGGCATACCGCAAAACGGAGGAAATGGACTTGTGTTGGAGCGCTACGGTCGAGACGGGGGTCCTGTTCATCGTGAGGGGTGTGGCGTACCGCAAAACGGGACTTCACGGGATACTGTTCATCTCCACCGTCGACCCCCTCCAGCCTCCACGGGCTATTGCTCATCCACCGCCGACCTCCTCCAGCCTCCACCTGCGACTGTTCATCCATGGGCTCCTGTTCATCCAGCCTCCACCGCGCGCTACTCCACCGGCTACTGTTCAACCAGCCCTCTCCACGGGCTCCTGTTCAACCACCCCTCCACGAGCTACTGTTCATCCAGCCCTCCACCGTCTCCTGTTCATCCAGCCCCCCACGGGGTGGTCCTGTTCATCCAGCCCTCCACGGGGTCCTGTTCATCCAGCCCCAACCGGCTCGATCGATCGGGGTCCTGTTCATCCAGAGGCAACACCACGGGGTCCTGTTCATCCACCCCCACCGGGAACTGTTCATCCAAACCCCCCCAGCAACGCTCACTATTCATCCAGAGGCAGCATCGATTGGCTTAAGTTAGCAGCAGTAGTGAAGAAATTGCTCGATCGGGTTCAGTTAACAGCCATCGATCGATCGCTCGGGTTCAGTTACGCGTAGCCTGCAGTGCGATCGCTCGGGTTCAGTAGGTGAACGCCTCGCTCGGGTTCAGTTAGAGCCCAATGCCTCGCACCCACGCGTGTGCGTGTACGAGAGAAAGGCGCAAACCTCCGTGCATCACTCGGCCCCGACCACCCACCGCAACAGGGAACACCCCAATAGTTTCCTCGCCCTCGCTTCTACCACGGTTTTTTCCATCATGGACGGCCCAAAGAATGTCATGCAGCTGCGTCTCCGGCCCGCCCAAGTCTAAAAGCCCATTTTTTGTCATAGAAGTAGGAGCCCACCACATCTATGATGATACCGGGTTTTGTCACAATTATCATCATAGAAGTGTCATAAGTATGACAGAAAAAAATTCGTTCGGCCCAAAATGTCACGGATATGTCTTTTTTTGTAGTGGGCCTTTGCCGTGAGCCAGCAGACGGCAACACATCCAGCTGAAAAGACTATGTCAAAGGGCTCTTTGCCGTCTGCTGGCGGACGGCAAAGATGCAAAGGCCTTTGTCGTCTGCCAGCGGACGGCAAAGGGCCTGGACGACACACTTGCCAGCTAAGGTGCATTAAGGGGTTAACGGCGTGCTTTGCCGTCCGCTGGCAGACGGCAAAGACCTTTGCATCTTGGCCGTCTGCCAGCAGATGGCGAAGTGCCCAAATAGGCCAGCCCCCAGGTGCCCCAGGTAGCTGACACGTGTCCTGCTATGCCGTTCGCTGGCAGACGGCAAAGATGCCAAGGTCTTTGCTGTCTACCAGCAGACAGCAAAGCAACCATATAGGCCAGCCCATTGCCCCCAGGTTGCACAGGTAGCTGCCACGTGGCAGCTTTGCCGTCTGCTGGCTGATGGCAAAGAACCTGTATAGCCCCTGTTTTTTCTGTTTTTTCTTAAATTCATTCAATTTCACAGAATTTCATAGATATATATATATACACACACACATTTGAAGATATATATACACAAGCATACCAACACATATCCAACAACAAGTTTGCAACAACACATATCCAGCAACAAGTTTCCAACACATATCCAACAACAAGTTTCCTCCAACAAAGTTCATCGTATCAAATCAAAACAAAAGGAAGAACAAGGAGAAGAGTAGACTCCATGAACGCAAGCTCCTCATCTAAAGCAAATCTGCAAATTGGGAAAGAAGAAGAAGAAGAAGAAGAAGAAGAAGGAGAAGAAGCCCTACAACCCCTTTAACACGTCGGGTTGCGAGGTGTTGTTATTTGTGTGTAGGGGTTGTTTATGTTGTGTTGCTTGCTTCTCCTACTGGTTCGATAACCTTGGTTTCATTACTAGTGATGATGTTTGCCAATACTACGTCGGTGTTTCCCCCGAGAGGAGAGGATGATGTAGCGCAGCAACGATAGGTATTTCCTTCAGTAATGAAACCAAGGTTATCGAACCAGTAGGAGAACCAAGCAACACAACGTAAATAGCCCCTACACACAAATAACAACACCTCGCAACCCGACGTGTTAAAGGGGTTGTCAATCCCTTTTGGGTAACGGCGCCAGAAACGGTGCACGGACGGGAGAAGGCTATAAAAGATTGAAATAATATATCGCAAATAAAATAAAGTGCAGCAAGATATTTTTGTATTTTTGGTTTAATAGATCTGAATAAAAACGCAAAGGAAAAATAGATCGCAAGACAAATATATGAGAAATAAGACCCGGGGGCCGTAGGTTTCACTAGTGGCTTCTCTCGAGAAAAATAGCAAACGGTAGGTGAACAAATTATTGTTGGGCAATTGATAGAACTTCAAATAATTATGACGATATCCAGGCAATGATCATTACATAGGCATCACGTCCAAGATTAGTAGACCGACTCCTGTCTGCATCTACTACTATTACTCCACACATCGACCGCTATCCAGCATGCATCTAGTGTATTAAGTTCATCGAAAAATGGAGTAATGCAATAAGAACAATGACATGATGTAGACAAGATCCGTTTATCTATATGGCGGTAGATATAGATCTCGTCTTTTTATCCTTAGTAGCAACAATACATACGTGTCGGTTCCCCTTTTGTCACCGGGATCAAGCACCGTAAGATCGAACCCACTACCGGGCACCTCTTCCCATTGCAAGATAAATAGATCAAGTTGGCCAAACAAAACCAAAATATCGGAGAAGAAATACGAGGCTATAAGAGATCATGCATATAAGAGATCAAAGAAACTCAAATAACTTTCATGGATATAAAAGATATAACTGATCATAAACTCGAAGTTCATCAGATCCCAACAAACACAGCAAAAGACTTACATCATATGGATCTCCAAGAGACCATTGTATTGAGAATCAAAAGAGAGAGAGGAAGCCATCTAGATACTAACTACGGACCCGAAGGTCTACAAAGAACTACTCACGCATCATCGGAGAGGCACCAATGGATGGTGAACCGCTCCGTGATGGTATCTAGATTGGATCTGGTGGTTCTGGACTCTACGGCGGCTGGATGAATATTTCGTCGACTCCCCTAGGGTTTGTGGATTTTTGGGGCATTTATAGAGCAAAGAGGTTGTCCGGGGGGCACCCGAGGTGGGCACAACCCACCAGGGCGCGCCTGGGCCTCCTGGTGCGCCCTGGTGGGTTGTGCGCCCCTCGGGCCGCCCCCAGGTGCAACCAGGGCCCATTTCCTTTCTTCTGGCCCATAAAAAATCATCATGGAGTTTCGTGGCATTTGGACTTCGTCTGATATTGATTTCCTGTGATGTAAAAACATGGAAAAAAACAGCAACTGGCACTTGGCATTATGTCAATAGGTTAGTCCCAAAAAAATGATAAAAATGACTATAAAATGATTATAAAACATCCAAGATTGATAATAAAACAGCATGGAACAATCAAAAATTATAGATATGTTGGAGACGTATCAGGTAGTTATGCCATTTTTTAGCTAACTAAGCATATCAAGTCATTTTGGAGGAAAAAATGCTAAGTACAGGTCATTTTATAGTTGTCCTAGGTAAAATGTGTCATTTTGGAGCTAAGTAAGGTTATTAAGACATTTTTGAGGAAAATAAGCTAAGTATAGGTCATTTTGGAGCTAAACCTAGGTTATTATGCCATTTTTTACCCAAGTGAGCTAAATATGTCATAAATGAACTAGCTAAGCTAAGTATAGATCATTATTGAGCTATCCTAGGTAGTTATGCCATTTTTTAGCTAACTAAGCATATCAAGTCAGTTTGGAGGAAAAAATGCTAAGTATAGGTCATTTTATAGCTATCCTAGGTAAAATATGTCATTTTGGAGCTAAGTAAGGTTATTATGTCATTTTCGAGGAAAATAAGCTAAGTATAGGTCATTTTGGAGCTAAGTAGGTCATTTCTTAAGCTAATTATGCATTTTTTAAGAAAACACTTGGGAAAACTTATCATCATCATGCAGGTGAAGGACCGGTCGGGTTTGCGCTAGTGCTAGACGGAGAAGGACCGGTCGGGGTTGTGATACGTCTCCAACGTATCTATAATTTTTTATTGTTCCATGCTGTTATATTATCAATATTGGATGTTTTATAATCATTTTATAGACATTTTATATCATTTTTTGGTACTAACCTATTGACATAGTGCCAAGTGCCAGCTGTTGTTTTTTGCATGTTTTTTTACATCGCAGGAAATCAATACCAAACGAAGTCCAAATGCAACGAAACTTTACGGAGATTTTTTATGGACCAGAAGAAACCTAATGGGCCAAGGCTGCGCCTGGGGGGTGCTCCGAGTAGAGCACAACCCACCAGGGCGCGCCAGGAGGCCCAGACGTGCCCTGGTGGGTTGTGACCACCTCGGGTGCCCCCGGACCGCCCCTTTGCTCTATAGATACCCCAATATTCTAGAAACCCGAGGGGAGTCGATGAAAATCAATTCCAGCCGCCACAGAGTCCAGAACCACCAGATCCAATCTAGACACCATCTCGGATGGGGTTCGCCACCTCCATTGGTGCCTCTCCGATGATGCGTGAGTAGTTCTTTGTAGACCTTCGGGTCTGTAGTTAGTAGCTAGATGGCTTCCTCTCTCTTGCTGAATTCTCAATACAATGGTCTCTTGGAGATCCATATGATCTAACTCTTTTGCGGTGTGTTTGTTGGAATCGGATGAACTTTGAGTTTATGATCAGATCTATCTTTTTATATCCATGAAAGTATTTGAGTTTCTTTTATCTCTTTTATGCATGATTTCTTATAGCCTCGTATTTCTTCTCTGATATTTGGGTTTTTGTTTGGCCAACTTGATCTATTTCTCTTGCAATGGGAAGAGGTGCTTTGTAGTGGGTTCGATCTTACGGTGCTTGATCCCAGTGACAGAAGGGGAACCGACACGTATGTATCGTTGCTACTAAGGATAAAACGATGGGGTCTATGTCTATATAGATAGATCTTGTCTACATCATGTCATCGTTCTTATTGCATTACTCCGTTTCTCCATGAACTTAATGCACTAGATGCATGCTGGATAGCGGTCGATGTGTGGAGTAATAGTAGTAGATGCAGACAGGAGTCGGTCAACTAATCTTGGACGTGATGCCTATGTAATGATCATTGCCTGGATATGATCATGATTATTTGAAGTTCTATCAATTGCCCAACAGTAATTTGTCTACCCACCGTTTGCTATTTTTCTCGAGAGAAGCCACTAGTGAAACCTACGGCCCCGGGGTCTCTTTCTCATATTATTTGGGTTCGCGATCTATTTTATTTTCCTTTTATTTTCAGATCTATTAAACTAAAAATACAAAAATACCTCACTGCGTTTTATTCTTATTTATTTTATTTGGCGTTCGATCTATCAATCTACTACAATTTTATCTCACGTCCGTTTGCCTATCTTGAGGTGTCGTCACCCAGAAGGGATTGACAACCCCTTTAACACGTCGGGTTGCGAGGATTTGTTATCTGTGTTCAGGGGTTGTTTACGTTGTGTTGCTTGGTTCTCCTACTGGTTCGATAACCTTGGTTTCATATCGAAAGGAAATACCTACCGTTGTTGTGCTGCATGATCCCTTCCTCTTTGGGGAAATACCGACGCAACTTCGAGCCGCATCAGCTTGCGCCAGTGCGAGACGGAGAAGGATCGGTCGACGCTTATCGGGAGGCATACTGCACCAAAGATCATTTGCAATGTCTCGTTAGCATGATGCAACTGAATGTGAATACTAGTAACTAATGACCATTCAAATGAAACTCACTGTGTCCACTATACCAAACCGGGGCATCGGCGGAGGGGTCTAGCCGTTTTTCTCGCACGCGGACTGCACATTTTGTTTTCACGAGTCAGTCATATTAGTTAGTAATGAAACGAACATTGTGTGCATGATTTGGCTAATATGCAGGAGAAACTTACCACAAGGAGCTCGTATAGGGCCCGGTGAGACGTGTCATTCCGGTTCCTCTCTCCGCCTCCAACAGACTAGCCGGCCTCTCCTCCAACTCCCTCTCCCTCTGCTTAGCCTGCCTGTTTGCCTCCGCCAGAAGCACCTGGGCCCTATCCTTGATGGCGAGCTCCATTGGCCGTGGACGGGGCGGTATCTCAGGATCGGAGCTCGTCTGGCACTTCTTGATCTCTCGGAGAGTTCGAGGACAACATATGAGTCCATCCCCAATGGCTACCGAGCCATGGTACCTCCCGTCACCAGTTAGCATCACGATCTCTGGATCAAAAGGACTCTTGCTCGGGTTGAAGTCCTCCCCTTTCCTCGTCTTCCCAACGTCTCTGTACCTCACGAGCTTGTTGTGGAAGGAGATGTTGGTGAACCTCTCTGGATGATCGAGGTCATCCTCAGAGAATGCCTTGGCCTTCTTGTACGGGGCAGTATGGGCCATGGCATAGAGGTCATATAGCGGTGGCACGTCCTTCTTGTTGTGTTTCGTCTAAAAGAGAGGAACACCATATTAGTTAAGGGCTCAAGCTAGCATGAAGAATGAAATTGCATGAATCGTGAAGCAAACCACATACCCGGTGATCCCCATACTCAAACAGGTTGGAGCTCCCTTGATGGTGTGGCACACCTTGCATTTGTGCACGCTGATGACCCACAAGTATAGGGGATCAATTGTAGCTCTTTTCGATAAGTAAGAGTGTCAAACCCAACGAGGAGCAGAAGGAAATGACAAGTGGTTTTTAGCAAGTTAATGTCTGCAAGTGCTGAAATTCTAAGTAATAGAGTAGTTTGATAGCAAGATATTTTGTAACGAGCAAGTAATGATAATAGTAAAAAAAGTGCAGCAAGGTAGCCCAATCCTTTTGAGGCAAAGGATAGGCCAAAACGGTCTCTTATAGTAAGCAAAGCGTTCTTGAGGGTACACGGGATTTTCATCTAGTCACTTTCATCATGTTGGTTTAATTTGTGTTCGCTACTTTGATAATTTGATATGTGGGTGGACTGGTGCTTAGGTGTTGTTCTTACTTGAACAAACCTCCTACTTATGATTAACCCTCCCGCAAGCATCCGCAACTACGAGAAAAGTGTTAAGAATAAATTCTAACCAAAGCATTAAACTTTTGGATCCAATCGGTCCCTTACGGAATAGCGCATAAACTGGGGTTTAAGCTTCTGTCACTCTCGCAACCCATCATCTAATTGCTACTCCACAATGCATTCCCTTAGGCCCAAATATGGTTAAGAGTCATGTAGTCAACGTTCACATGACACCACTAAGGGAATCACAACATACATACTATCAAAATATCGAACACATATCAAGTTCACATGATTACTTGCAACATGATTTCTCCCGTGACCTCAAGAACAAAAGTAACTACTGACCAATGATAATCATGCTCAAGATCAGAGGGGTATTAAATAGCATATTGGATCTGAACATATAATCTTCCACCAAATAAACCATATAGTAATCAACTACAAGATGTAATGAACACTACTAGTCACCCACAAGCACCAACCTATAGTTCCGGTAACAAGATTGAACACAAGAGATGAACTAGGGTTTGAGATGAGATGGTGTTGTTGAAGATGTTGATGGAGATTGCCCTCCCCAAGATGGGAGAGTTGTTGGTGATGATGATGACGATGATTTCCCCCTCCGGGAGGGAAGTTCCCCCGGCAGAATCGCTCCGCCGGAGGGCAAAAGTGCTCATGCCCAAGCTCCGCCTCGAGACGGCGGCGCTCTGTCCCGAAAGTCCTCTCCCTATTTTTCGAGGTCAAAATGACCTATATACCAGAAGATGGGCACCGGAGGTGGGCCTGGGTGAGCACAACCCACCAGGGCGCGCCCAGGTGGGTTGTGCCCACCTGGTGGGCCCCCTCTGGTAGTTATTTGCTCCAATATTCATCATATATTTGATAAAAAATCTCCGTGAAGTTTCAGCTTGTTTGGAGTTGTGCAGAATAGGTGGCCTGGCGTAGCTTTTCCAGGTCCAGATTTCCAGTTGCCGGAATTCTACCTCTTTGTGTGTACCTTGTAAATTATGAGACAAAAGGCATTAGAATTACTCCAAAAAGCATTATTATGCATAAAAATATCATAAATAACAGTAAGGAAATATGATGCAAAATGGACGTATCACACGCTTATCCCTGGCCTTGTTGTGGACGGCTAGCCATTGGGGAGAGCACCATTCATCCACCAACGCCTCCCAACAGTCCATCCTATCCGCACATCATCTCGGGGGCACCTAAGTTAGACAAAGAGAAATTTCAGCGCTACGCCTATGAATCTAATCAAGGAAACTAAGTACAAGGCCTTAAGAATAGGTAATTACCTTCATGTACTTCTCCTTACTCAGATACTTGTCGCGGCACTTCTTCTTGGCCCTCTTAATGTTAGTCGAGGCGTAGTAGTCTCGAACAGCCTGCACCCTAGACTCGTGCCGTAAGTTCTAAAGTAGGCGCTTGCACTCGGCTTCGAGAACCATAGCCGCGTCCACCTCGTGTTCCTCAAGACACCTGTAGAAGGTCTGCAACCAAACAAAGACAACACTGATTAGTACAATCACTAGGTATTGTTGATTTTTAATTCTATAAAGGAGAAATTACCCAAAACCGCCGCCTCACAATGTCAGCCACCGTCTCGCACAAGACACCGTCGACCCTCTCCTCCGGCGGGGCAGGGGCAGCCACGTACAGCTCCCAGCTCAGTGCTAGCTGTGGAACCTAACCCTCACCGGGCAACATGACCCACCCCGGGAAGTGGCGCCGGCAAAGCACACCAAGGACCTGATTGGGCATGCGGACACCAAGGGCGTATTTCCAACCCCTGCAGTATGACAAGGCCAACACATTAGATATTAATTTGAAGAAACATGAAGGCAAAAGGTTAAAAAAGAGTAAATGCACTTACTTCTCCCCATTAGGCTCAATCAACCACCTCTGGTCGCGGGTCAGTGGCACGGACGGGAGCTTTGTACCACCATGCTGGTAGACCTTCTTGCCCCCCTCAACCAGCTCGCCCTCGCTATAGCTATCGTCAGAAAAGGTGTCCTCGTCACCATCAGCATGGCCACTAGCTGATGAGGACATGTACCTAGGGTAGGGTCACAGGCCTGACCTAAATACCCTCCCCAAGGACATCACTCTAAAGCCAGAAGCATTCGAGGGGTACCATCATCCACTCGACCAGAAACATTTCCACTCGGAGGAATCAAAGTCACTCAACCGTAACAAGAAACACTCGACGGACAGAAGACCTAAAGTCACTCTACACAGCAACGGTCGGGCATTAACTCCTAGACTTAATAGTCATTTATAACACTTCATTACGGACGTTACCAGTAACGCCCCTCTCTTGATGTACCTTAAATCCCTTGTAACGTGGGCTGGCTGGGGTCCTGGCGCACTCTATATAAGCCACCCCCCTCCACATGCACAAGGGTTCGCACCCCCTGTAACACACACGCATATAATCCAGTCGACCGCCTCCGGGCTCCAAGACATAGGGCTGTTACTTCCTCCGAGAAGGGCCTGAACTCGTAAAACTCGCGTGTACAACTACTCCATAGCTAGGATCTTGCCTCTACATCCCTACCCCCTATTCTACTGTCAGACTTAGAACCACGACAGTTGGCGCCCACCGTGGGGCAGGTGTCTTAGCGACTTGTTGGAGAAGTTGAAATTTTTGCGATCCCCATCAGCATGGTTTCAGGCGGAGGATTGGCCGAGGGCCACGAGATCCGTCTCGGCGTGCTCGTGTTCGTCGCCGACGACTCCGCTTGGCTCCAAGAGGCTCCACTCGACGTCGAGGCGCTCCCCGTCCGCGGGGCAATGCACTTTCGCGCGTGCGTCCGCGGCGTCCTCCTGCGGCAGCCGTCGACCCAGTATCGGTCGGCTCCTGTGGCGTCTTCACTCCCTGCTGCCCGCCGGCGCAAGCGTTCCGGTCAGTCGACGCTCCAGCGGTGGGTGAGGCACGTGGTGGCTCGCCAGTCGGCCACCCCCCAAGTCGCGGCAATCGAGCCCGACGAAACTCTCTACGGCCTGTTCGACCTGTCGACTGGCTCCGTTGAGACTGCATCCGAGTGCGACAGCAGTGACCCCGCGGCGGAAGTCCTGATAGTCAACGGACCGCGCAGTCCTCCAGGCTTCCCCCGCGACGACGGTGGCGATGGCGGAGGCGATCCGTCGTGTGTCCACGAGGAGTACCTCCCCGAGCCCCTCTCTTCGGAGCAGAGAGAAGAGCTTCGCCGCCGTAACATGGATGCACTTCACACTCCTATCGTTGGAGAAACCCCCGAGGCCCGGGCCTTGGAGGAGGCGCGCCTGGCCAACTTGGCTGAGCGCACTCGACTGGAGAACCTCCACCACGCACTCGATGAGCGTGCTCGGCAGCGAGTTCCTGAGTCCAGTCGACGACAACTTTTTCCGCCTCCAACCCAGGTATATCGAACTCCAATCCAGAATCTCACAGCTGCTGCCCGAATAGCAGAGTCAATTCAGCCTTCCCAGTCGGAGGCTGGTAGAGGTTTGATGCAGATCCGGGCTTTGCTCCGGGCGGTGGGGGAGCAGAACACACCAGTATCACAGTCTCGGAATAGGATTCATAGTAGATCTGTAATGGCAGACACAGTTCAGTCGGCTCACAGCCCAAGATCGCCTCCAAGGCGTGAGGGACGTGGAGATCGACAGGATCAGTACAGAAACCGTGAGAAGTATGATCGTCGTCGAGTACCCACGCCTCCCCCAAGGAGTGGGTCATACGCGCCTCGGCAACACGATGACAGACGCCCTCACAGTGGTGGGCGAAGGATTCCAGTCGACCCCCGGGAGCCGGGCTTTGACGCGAGATCCATTCTCGTTCAAGGTCTGGTTGACAGGAACAGGGCACACAGAGATGGCCACGATAGAGATTATCCAACCGGCAGCAGAGTGCATGTTTCAGGTCCCGAGTGTTTCAGCAGAGCCATCAGAGCAGCAGTGATTCCTCCCAACTTCAGGTTGGCGACTGGAGTCAGTAAATTCACTGGTGAGTCCAAGCCTGACACTTGGCTTGAGGACTACCAAGTGGCTGTGCAGATTGGTGGTGGCAATGATGAAGTGGCCATGAAGCACCTTCCTCTGATGTTGGAGGGCTCGGCGACAGCGTGGTTGAATCAGTTAGCGCCCGGCAGCATTTATAGTTGGGAAGAGCTTGCTCGAGTGTTTGTTAGAACATTTGAAGGTACATGTAAACGGCCAGCAGGGCTAACAGAGCTGCAATCTTGTGTGCAGAAGCCGGATGAAACTTTGAGAGATTATATCCAGAGATGGATCACGTTGCACCACATGGTGGAAAATGTGTCAGATCACCAAGCAGTTTGTGCCTTCAAGGAAGGTGTCAAGTATCGAGAGTTGAATCTGAAGTTCGGTCGGACCGGAGATATGTCTCTGAGTCGAATGATGGAGATTACCACCAAGTATGCCAATGGTGAAGAGGAGGATCGGCTCCGGAGTGGCAAGCACAAAACAGTCACCCACGAAACCGGAGGAGGGAACTCCAGTCGGAAGCAGAAGCGCAAAGCCGAGCCAGCTCCTCCTGGAGAAGCCTTAGCCGTGACTCAAGGAAAGTTCAAGGGGAAGCCCAAAGGGCCATGGAACCCCAAGAAAGTAAAATATCAAGATGGAAATGATGTGTTGGATTTACCATGCCACATTCACACCAAAAAAGATGAGGAGGATAATCTCATTTACCCGAAACATACCACTCGACAGTGTCGGCTCCTAATCCAGCAGTTCCGAGAGAAACAGCCCAAAGAGAAGGAAAAAGAGTCGGACAAAGTTGAAGATAAGGAAGAGGACGATGATGGTTACCCCCATGTCAATTCCACTCTGATGATTTTTGCTGATGTTGAGAGCAAAAGTCGACTGAAAGTCATCAACAGAGAAGTGAACATGGTCGCTCCAGCGACACCCAGTTATTTGAAGTGGTCCCCGACTGCCATTACATTCGGCCAGTCTGATCACCCAACGCACATAGCCACCCCTGGGAGGCAAGCGTTGGTGGTCGACCCAGTCGTCGAAGGCACTCGGTTGACTAAGGTTCTGATGGATGGTGGAAGTGGCCTGAATATACTGTATGCGGAGACCTTGAAGGGAATGGGCATTCCGATGTCCAGACTCAGTGAAAGCAATATGAGTTTCCATGGAGTTACTCCTGGCAAGAAGGCTGAGTCACTCGGCCAGATTGCCCTTGATGTGGCTTTCGGTGATTCCAAGAATTACTGCAAAGAAAAGTTGACGTTTGAACTCGTGGATTTCCAGAGTGCCTATCATGCTATTCTGGGCAGGCCGGCTTATGCACGTTTTATGGCTCGACCATGTTACGTGTACCTCAAACTGAAGATGCCTGGTCCTAAAGGAGTGATCACTATCACTGGCAAGCGGAAGAAGGCAGAAGAGTGCTTCCAGAAGGGCTCAAAGATCGCCGATGCACAAATGGCAGTAGTAGAATTGCAGGAATAACAAAAAAATGCAGATCCGAGTGATTTGTTGCGAGCTAAGAAACCTGCCACAGATTCTGCATTTCAGTCGTCTGGTGAAACGAAGCCGATTCATATTCACCCGACCGATCCAAATTCTGCTCCGACTCACATTTCGACAACGCTCGACTCCAAATAGGAAGAAGCGCTCATCCAGTTCCTCCGTGAGAACTGGGACATCTTCGCATGGAAACCTTCTGACATGCCGGGTGTTCCCAGGGGGCTGGCTGAGCACCGTTTGTGAGTCGACCCAAAAGTCAAACTAGTCAAAGAACATCTTCGACGGTCCGCCGTACAGAAGAGAAAAGCAATTGGTGAAGAAGTGGCTCGGCTCCTAGCAGCTGAGTTTATCCGAGATTTTTACCACTCCGAGTGGCTAGCCAATGTTGTCATGGTCCCCAAGAAGGACGACTCACTTCGCATGTGCATTGACTTCAAGCATATCAATCGGGCCTGCCCGAAAGATCACTTTCCTCTCCCCCGCATCGACCAAATAGTCGACTCGAATGCGGGGTGCGAGCGCTTGTCCTTTTTGGACGCTTATTCCGGGTATCATCAGATCTGACTATATGGACCCGATGAGATAAAAACAGCTTTCATCACTCCATTTGGGTGCTTCTGTTATGTCACCATGCCATTCGGCTTGAAGAATGCTAGAGCCACATTCATGGGGATGATTCAGAAGTGTTTACTCACTCAAATCAGTCAGAATGTGGAAGCATACATGGATGACATTGTGGTCAAGTCACGTAAAGGTTCTGACCTGCTGGCTGACCTTGCTGAAACCTTTGCCAACCTCAGAAGGTATGATATCAAGCTTAATCCATCTAAGTGCACATTCGGAGTTCCGGGTGGAAAATTACTCGGATTCCTCGTTTCCGAACGGGGGATCGACGCTAACCAAAAGAAAGTTGGTGCCATTCTCCGAATGAAACACCCTGTGCGTGTGCACGATGTCCAGAAGCTTATAGGTTGTTTGGCCGCCTTAAGTCGATTCATTTCTCGCCTCGGTGAAAAGGCATTGCCTCTTTACCGACTGATGAAGAAGTCTGATAAGTTCGAGTGGACTCCTGAAGCTGATGCAGCATTTGCAGAGCTCAAAGCCCTGCTTTCCACCCAGCCGGTGCTTGCTGCCCCAATCAGCAAAGAGCCTTTACTGCTTTACATTGCAGACACTGGACAAGCCGTCAGTATAGTACTTACGGTCGAGCGAGAAGAAGAAGGAAAATCCTATAAAGTTCAGCGCCCAGTATATTATGTTTCTGAAGTTCTGACTCCGTCAAAACAAAGATATCCACATTATCAGAAGCTTGTTTATGGGATTTATATGACCACGAAGAAGGTTGCACACTATTTCTCTGACCACTCCATTACAGTCGTCAGCGACGCTCCATTATCAGACATTCTGAACAACAGAGATGCAACTGGTCGAGTGGCAAAGTGGGCGATTGAACTCCTTCCCTTGGATATCAAGTTTGAGGCAAAGAAAGCTATCAAGTCCCAAGCAATAGCAGATTTCCTCGCCGAGTGGATCGAACAGCAACTGCCGACTCAAGTCCACTCGGAGCACTAGACCATGTTCTTTGATGGCTCCAAGATGCTGAATGGTTCCGGTGCTGCGGTGGTACTGGTATCCCCCCGAGGAGACAAGCTCATATATGTTCTCCAGATTCACTTTGATTCCTCCAATAACGAAGCGGAATATGAAGCACTCTTATATGGATTACGTATGGCCATCTCACTCAGCGTCCGTCGCCTCATGGTCTACGGCGACTCAGATTTGCTAGTCAATCAAGTGATGAAGGAGTGGGACGTCAGAAGCCCAGCTATGACTGGTTACTGCAATGCGGTGAGGAAGTTGGAAAAGAAGTTTGAGGGGTTAGAGCTCCATCATATACCCCGACTGAAAAATCAAGCAGCCGATGATTTGGCAAAGATAGGTTCCAAGAGAGAAGCCATTCCCAGCAGTGTGTTTTTGGAGCACATTCATACACCTTCAGTTCAAGAAGATCATTTCATTGAAGAGCCCCCGCAGCCTAAGAGTGCTACGGATCCGACTGAAGTCGAGGTCCCAGCCATGGTCGACCTAATCATGGAGGTTTTGGTCATTTCTCCCGACTGGACAGTGCCATATATTGCGTATATCCTTAGGAAGGAACTCCCAGAGGATGAAGAGGAGGCTCGACAGATCGTCCGTCGGTCCAAAGCCTTTACTGTGATAAGAGGACAGCTGTTCAAAGAAGGTGTGACTGGAGTCAGCCAGAAATGCATAACGCCAGAAGAAGGTCGAGTGATCCTCAACGATATCCACTCGGGGACCTGTAACCACCATGCGTCCTCTCAGACCATTGTGGCCAAAGCATACCGAGCTAGATTTTATTGGCCACGAGCAAATGAAATGGCGAAGGATATAGTTGACAAATGTGAAGGCTGCCAGTTTTACTCCAATATGTCCCACAAGCCTGCGTCAGCCCTGAAGACCATTCCACTCGTCTGGCCCTTTGCTGTTTGGGGATTGGATATGGTTGGACCGCTGAGGACTGGTAGGAGCGGCTTCACTCATGTGCTTGTAGCAGTCGACAAGTTTACCAAATGGATTGAAGCCAAGCCTATCAAGAATCTTGAAGCCAGTACTGCCGTCAGCTTCATCAGAGAGTTGACATTCAGATATGGGGTTCCGCACAGCATCATCACTGACAACGGGTCGAACTTCGATTCTGATGAGTTCAGAGCCTTCTGCGCTTCCCAAGGCACACGAGTCGACTATGCTTCAGTCGCCCACCCCCAGTCAAATGGACAAGCAGAAAGTGCAAATGGCTTGATTCTCAAAGGACTGAAACCCGAACTGATGCGTGATCTCAAGCACACAGCAGGCGCCTGGGTCGATGAACTTCCATCAATTCTTTGGGGATTGAGGACAACTCCCAATCGGTCGACTGGCCGAACTCCATTCTTCTTGGTCTATGGAGCTGAAGCTGTTCTACCGAGTGACCTGCTTCACAATGCACCCCGAGTCGAGCTCTTCTCTGAAGATGAGGCAGAACAGGCCCGGCAGGACGCAGTCGATCTCCTAGAGGAGGAAAGAGAGATGGCCTTAATCCGGTCGACCATTTATCAGCAAGACTTGTCGATTCCACGCCAGAAATGTGAGGGGCCGAGCCTTTCAAGAGGGAGACTTGGTTCTTCCAGTGGATCAGCAGAAACCACACAAGCTCACCCCTGCTTGGGAAGGTCCCTTCATTGTCACCCGAGTTCTCCACAATGGAGCATACCATTTTACAATGTCGAGCATCAGAAAGACGAGCCACGGGCTTGGAATGCGGAGCTGCTCCGCCCCTTTTATACTTAAGTACTCATTCGGATGAGATGTAATAAGAAAGACCTTTGTAGTTTATTTATCAAAGACAAGAGCTTTATAGTCTTCTTAAACGATTGTTGTTGCTTTTGTTTGCGTCTGAAATCCCCCAGTGGGTGACTTTGTCGCGAATCCGTTTCGCCTAAGTTTGAAAAATCTTACCGAGTGGTGAGCAAGCCTCTCACTCGGGGGCTTAGCCGCGAATCCGTTTCGCCTAAGTTTTAAAAATCCTACCGAGTGATGAGCAAGCCTCTCACTCGGGGGCTTAGCTGCAGTCCAGTACTCGCCTAAGTTTGAAAAATCCTACCGAGTGATGAGCAAGCTTCTCACTCGGGGGCTTAGCTGCAGTCCAGTACTCGCCTAAGTTTGAAAAATCCTACCGAGTGATGAGCAAGCCTCTCACTCGGGGGCTTAGCTGTAGTCCAGTACTCGCCTAAGTTTG